>NW_024081484.1:701962-808418 GCF_003009895.1 Hyaena hyaena
TGGGCATGGAGGAGGGCACTTGTGGGGATGAGCACTGAGTGTTATGTGGAAACTAATTTGACAATAAACTATTTGTAAAATAAATAAATAAATAAATAAATAAATCAGTAAAAAAATGTGTAAGTTGAGATAGGCATTTCAAGGTAAAAATAATATTTAAATGTTTGTGACCTTAAAGAAAATAAAAATAAAAGTATGTAACCTTTACAGATGTTAGCCATCCAATCAGAGCCCATGGTTCATTTCTAAACGCTCACACTTTAATTGGAATTATTAAAAAAAGTATCATGTATTTTAGCATATTATTTTAGTTGTCATTTAATTCCATATTTACTGCTACCATTTACTATTTTTTCCTGTCCACTGTTTTCTTCACTTTGATGAAAAGTAAGTGCAATCTTTGCAATAAAATTCATAAAGCAGTGTTAACTCACATAAGAACTTTTCTTACTTCTTATAAACCTAGGGGAAGCATGTTTCTGTCACCTTTAGTCTTCATTCTCTGACTTATATGTGTGCCTCTCGGCTAGCTGCAGAAGTGTATAAGAAGAAAAACCTTTTATTTTTTATTTTTTTTACTGCATAGGTCTTTTCCCTACTTTATTTAAGGAAAACATACTTCAAAGCCCTAATTTCCTTTCCATCTTTCACTCCAAATGGTCTGTGTCATTTTCTGGTTTCTCTTTAGATTGTACCAATCTTTCGCCTTTTACCAAATATTCTATGCCTTGATTTTTTTTCTTAGCCATAAAACCAAGTTCTTTGCAAACTGTAAATTAGATACCACTAATTTTCTCTATGTTCTAATTGGATATACATGTGTATGGCATTGGTTCACTGGTTAAAAGCTTAACCAGTGGGTCCACCTGGAACAAATGTATAAAGCTTTCATCTTTTTCACATTCATTTTTAATGTGATTCATGAATCTGCTTCTGTTTCCACTGTTGTTTTACTTTGTCCCACCTTTAATTTATGTGATCTTGTTATATTTTGTGTATCTGTGTAAATGGCCTTATCCTCCCTGAAACAATGTAGGATATTTCTTTAAAGTATAATATTATGGTAATACTATGTCTACAGGCTTGAGCTTCAAGTGAAAATCTCTATCAAGGACATAGGTAGCTTAAAGATTAGAATAGCCCGAAGAGTTTTTAATAAAGCTCCCTGTTTCTATTATACATTTTTCTAAATTTTTTTGCTCCACTGGCATGAAAATATGGTTATAAAATATGAGAGATCTAAAATAATGGACTGTTTTAGCTACTTCTAAGCCACAGTCTTGACTTCTTTAAAGATTCTGACTCCTGTCAGCATTACAGCCCACTACTCCTGGTAATATCAAACAACTGAACGTGGCATTTCCTCCTCAAGTTTCATTAATTTCCAGTGAAACCCAAGTCTTCACTCACATACCTTCATACAAGCAGCTACTTTTCCTTTTAAAAGTGTGCTTCCTGGGGCACCTGGATGGTTTAGTCGGTTAGGCATCTAACTTCAGTTCACGTCAGGGCCTCATGGTTTGTGAGTTTGAGCCCTGTACTGGGCTTTGTGCTAACAGTTCAGAGTCTGGAGCCTGCTTTGGATTCTGTGTCTCACCTCTCTCTGCCCCTCCGCTGTTCATGCTCTGTCTCTCTCTGTCTCTCAAAAATAAATAAACGTTATAAAAAAATTTTAAAGTGTGCCTCCCCATAATTCTGCACCTTCCTGTCCTCCACCAGCATGCAGTCCTTTTAACAACTTGTCTCTACTGTCCCCACACTCAACATTTGTGTCCCTCCGCATACATGTGGGAATAATACTAACTCGCATTTAGTAAGCAATATACGTGTATCAGGAACTATCCCAAGCACTTGAAAGGGATTAACTCTTTTAATCTTCAGAATAATCCTATGAAGTGGGTACTCTTATTAATGCTCCCATTTTACAGTGGGAGAAACTAAGGTTTCCATGATTTGCCCAAAGTCACATAATTGGTTAAGCAGCTGACCCAGGACCCGAGGGCAGTCCAGCTCTCCTAACTATACTCTTAGCCACTAGTCTACACTGCAGTACACTATTACAGTGTACTCCACTCCACTGCCTTTCTGACCCCCGTGAAACATTTTCATCTATAACTTACCATCTTAGAAAACATGCATATCTCACTACCACCAACTCTATCATATTTAAGAGTTCCACTTAGCTTCAAAGGGCTGCAACACGTTACTTCTCTCTGACCATCTTCATCTACCTCAACTCTTTATATTTTCTTCCTTGCCCCCAACATATACACACATGTTCATTCCCTTTCAGCCTCAGATGATTGGCACTTTTTCTTAATCCTAAATGGAAATGTTTCCACATGTAAATCTGTAACTAAATTGATTTACAACCATTTTTGTCTTTAGTATCTGACTCCACTAAACAATTTGGGACTTAGAGTCGGAAAAATAGATTCAAATACCATTTCTCTTCTTATTTACTGCATAACTTTGAACAGGTTACTTCTTTTTCAGTTAAGTCTTTGGTGGAGAGGGGATAATAATGGTACTTTATAGTGTCATTGAAGATTAGGTGATTTGTGTATTTAAAAGGCTTCTGCAGTGCCCGAAACACCCCAAAACACTCAACAACTGCTATAAATTAGAATGATATCTCTTCTTGATCTATTTCTGCCCTTTCTTGTCACTCTTCACCACTCATGTATGTAGCTACATTTATTTATTCTCTCTCTCACTCTCAGTAGAGCAATAGAAGAAAAAAAGCCAGCACCTAAATAATAAAGAAAATGAACAATACTATTTCATATCTTCTTTGCCACTCCCCCCAGCATCTGTCACCACAAATATTGAATACTACAACAACTTCAAAGCTGGTCTCTCTACTTCTACCTTTACCCCTCTTTAACAGTCTCTTTCCACCCCTCCCCTCTCCAAAGTCCACTGTTAAGAGTAAGTCACATTCTCTCACTATCCTATGATTTCCTCAGAGTAAAATCCAAAATCCTTCCATGGCCTGAAAATCCCTATATGATCTGGCCCACTCATTTCTGATTTAATATCCTATCAATCTTCCCTCATTCTGTCCCAGTGTCATCAGCCTCTGTTCTTTGAACTACCAAGCATACCTCCACCTTGGGGCATTCACTCTTACCATTATCTCTGCTGGAAACTCTCTTCCCTTAAGACAGCTATCTAGCATGACTCATTTCCTCTTTTTTCAAGCCTTTCTCAAATGTCACGCTATTTTGCTTGAAGCACTGAGAGTGTCTGGCACGTGGTAAATGCTTATGAAATATGTGTTAAGTACATGAATGGAAAAAAAAATGAATGAGCCACTTGATTCAAGGACTTGTGGACTATGTATAAAATTACACAAAAGATTTTGATTCTAAGACAGAACATCCTTCTTGCTTTGTATGCTGCTTAGAATTTTTCTAATTCTTTGAAAATAATTATGCTTATTGGAATGTTTCTTCATAGATCTGAGTTTCACTTCAGTCAATATTTATTCCACAAACATTTACTGAATGCCTGCCATATGCCAAATATTGTGCTAAATTGTAGTGATGGATTATTTAAACATATTCTGCCTTCAGGGAGACTGTAACATTACTTTATTTGTAGAAGTTCTGCTGGCCCAGATAGGCTGTGATTATGTATTTTACTCATTTGTTTGGATAGCAGTTAGTAGTGTTTTTCCAATAGGAGGGATTCCATGAAAACTGTCAGGCTACTCGCCTTATTTTCTTTCAAACTATTTGCCATCCCAAATAACATTAATCTCTTCAGAAAAACACTTTCTACCCTACCTCAAGCAAAGCCAATATGTGAACATGTACCAAACAAGTCAGTCTTTTTTTTTTTTTTTAATTTATTTCTAGGAGAGAGAGAGAGACAGCATGAACAGGGAGGGTTAGAGAGAGAGGGAGACACAGACTCTGAAATAGGCTCCAGGCTCTGAGCTGGCAGTCAGCACAGAGCCCGACGCGGGGCTCGAACCCACGAACCGCGAGATCATGACCTAAGCGAAAGTCAGACGCTTAACCGACTAAGCCACCCAGGCGCCCCCCAAACAACTCAGTCTTAAATGTGAAGGTTCTTGCCATGGAAATCTCATAAATGATGAATTTCTCCCAGTGCCTTGAAATATTAGATACAAGATGTGCAAGGCCTACCAGTATTTTAGCTACTCTCATTATTTCTCCTTATCTTACAGCCTGTTAAACACAAATTGATCTTAATTCCAATTCCTTCTTTTTTTCTTAATTTCCATAAATGTGTTAACTAATGTTTATATTTCGATATGTGAAATTTTTAAAGCTTAAAATTCTGCCATGAAGAGAAAATCCATTACATGTGTTTCTATCAATCAACAGGCATTAACTACAAATGTACTGTGAAGAAAGTATAGGCTCTCTGGTTGTATTTTAGGATAAATATTCATATCCTAGCTCCTTCAACCCTTTATTATTTTCTCAAGCCCCTCTTAAAATTTGTGTATTATGCTTTTCACCTACTTTCCCTTCTTTTCCTAAAAAGGGTATTTTTAATTCTTAAGAAGTTTTCCCATGCTTCTATTGTTGTAAATCTTATGTGTTTCTTTCCCATCTCTCCAAAAACTCATGTCTTCTATTTCTCCTGGCTCCTCTATTTTGCTAGTCTGAGTCTAAACTGAAGGAAGGGTCAGTACTGTGAAAGAAAGAATAAAAGTTCATGTTGATGATCTCAAATGACCTGAGTCAGAGAAAGAATATGCCTGAAATTGCCAGTCCAAAGTGCAAGACAACTGACTCAGTTGTGGCAATAACAATAAAGGATCCTCATATTCTTCACCCATTTAGGTATGATTGCTTTTTATGTATGAAGGACATGTGACTGTTTTAATGACAAGGAATATTGAATGACTGTATGTAAACTGACATTGGATTACCTCCAGTAACTTTTATACATATATGCACTGAAAAACAAAAACAAGAATAAAAAATAGACTCTTAACAGACTCTATTCATCTCCAAAGAGGTTGTTTCTTGAAATGGTAATATCATTTAGTCAATGCTGCAACATTGAAATGGTGATCAGGTGATAATAAATTAACTTAAATTAGATGATTTAGCCATGTGTCTGTCAATTAATGGCAAATAGAAACCTGAATTTTACTCTTCTATGAACTGGTCTCTGCCTATAGCAGCCAGAAGTGACTTCTACACTCCTCAATCCTGTGGCTCATTATCTTTCCTGTAATTTGGTATTTAATGTTTTTATCATTTATGATTAGGATTTCTTATATATTTTGGCAGTACAGCAACTTACACAAAATAAAGTTTCAATAAATGCTTGTTGAAAATGTTGAGTCTTGAAAGTGTGATGTCAAAGACAGCTTTATAGGATTTAGACCAGCAGGCTAACTGCTGAACCCACTATTAGGGTCTTTTTAAAAGTTCTATAGTCTCTATCAGCCTTAAAATTGCAATAGAGAACCATCTCTCTGAGTAAGTCATTCTCCTCTAGTAAAATAAATCTGCCATTATAGCATAAGATGAGTTTTTTAAATGAATTACAGAATTAATGGGAGAGAAGAGGAAGATGAAGGGAAGGTGAGAATGAAGTAGGGCTCAAGAGGCTTTGAATTCCATCTTTGTCATTTTTATCAGCTGAGTGCCTTTGAACAGGTTATGCAGCCTTTCAAAACCTTGACTTGCCCCTCTTTAAATTGGAGACAATAAGAGAATCCTACCTAGGTTGTTGTAAGAAGTAAATCAAGTAAGACTTGAAAAGTGTTTGGCACTGAGTAAATTGGGTTTTTATCCAGATATCCTAATAAAAATGACCCATGAACTACCGAGACAGGAAAAAAAAATTAAGAACTTGATAGCAGGGGTACTTGGGTGTCTCAGTTGGTTAAGCATCTGACCCTTGATTTTTGTTCAGGTCATGATCTCACAGTTCGGTTCAGTCAGTTTGAGCTGAAAGTGAATTTGAGCCAACAGCCTGCTTGGGATTCTCTCTCTGTCTCCTTTCTCGCTGCACCTCCCCCCACCCCCTCCCCCATGTCTCTCTCTCTCTCTCTCTCAAAATAAATAAATAAACTTAAAAATTTTTACAAAAAGAACTTGAGAGCAAAAGTGTAATGACTAGAAAGGGCTAGTGATAGGCATTGAGAGAAAATAATAAAATGGAAATAATTGTAATTATTTTAAATAAAGCTAGAAAGAACAGAAAATTATCTTGAAGAAATTAAAATTTAAAGGCAACAATGAACCAAACAGCTATTCATTGCAAATATCACAGTGACTTCATATTCTTAATATAGAAAGAACTCATATAAAGTGATAAGAAAATTCAAAAGCTAAAGTAGAATTGGTCAAAAGACACAAAAAGGCAATTTGCACAAAAAAGGCAAGAGCACACTGGTGAAAAAAGAGCTATCAGGTGAAACATTCACACTAACTATAAAAAATGCAAATTAAAACAACAAAGACTTTTTGAAAAAGTAAGACTATCAAGTGTTCACAAAAGTGAAGTAAAATAGGTAGGAAGTGAAAACTGTAAAAATAAATAGGGAAACAATGTGGCAGTATATACATTAAATATGTTTGACTCAATTCAATTTAGGAAATATGTCCTAAAGAAAACAATTCAAAGTACAGAAAAAAAAAATCAGGCAGAAAGATGTTCGTTGCTGCTTTATTTGAATACAGTGTAAAATGAGAAGTGACCTAACAGTGTAAAATGAGAAGAAATGAATGGCTGAATAATATGGTCACTTAAAGAAAGTATAATGTAAAATGTGCTTGTGGGGTGCCTGGGTGGCTCAGTTGGTTAAGCATCTGACTCTTGATTTGGGCTCCAGTCAAAAATCTCCCAGGCTTGTGAGTTAAAGCCCCACTGTTAGTGCGGAGCTTGACTGGGATCATCTCTCCCTCTCTCTTTCTGCCCGTCTCCCACTCACTTGTGAGCTTGTGCAGGAGCTCGCTCACACACACACACACACACACACTCTCTCTCTCTCTCTCTCTCTCTTTCACTCTTTCTCTCACTCTCTCAATATAGATAAACTGAAAAAAAATATATGCTCACAAAGTTTGTAATTACATTAAAAAATACATGTTAATATTCATGGAAAAGGGTAGGGGGAAATTGCAATAGCATAATGATAACTATGTAAGCAAACAATTGCTGTAATACTAGCAAGAAGTATATGAAAATGGGAAGAATGTTTTTTGTGGTTTTTTTTTTAAATGATGGAAGTTAAGTCAGTTTTTTTCTTTATACTTTTCTGTCTTTCAATCTTTTATATTAAAACAGCAGAGAGGAGTAAAAAATAGAGACAAATGAAGAAAAAGACCCTTAACTACAGACAACCAACTGGTGGCTACCGGAAGAGGGGGGCGGTGGGAGTTGGATGAAATGGGTGATGGGGATGAACGAGTGCACTTGTGATGAGCACCTGGTGTTGCATGGAAGTGTTCAATCACTAAATTGTATAACTAAAACTAATATTACGCTGTATTTTCACGACAGTGGAATTTAAATAAAAATTTTTAAAAAATAAGTGTGTTATTTTTACAACGGGGAAATAATTAAATGAAATATAGTGTAAAGCATAGAGATGGGGATCAAAAAGTAGGTCCAGGATCCTGGTTCTTGTTAGCCATCTCTCGGTGGAGTTTACTGCTGACTAGGGAGCAATCAGCATCTACTAGGTGGTAGATGGTCTGCTAGATGCTGGAGCTAGGAAGATAAATAGGCACAAAGTGCATCAAGTTATGTGGGTGTGTATTCAGGGGTGAAAACTATTTGTGTGATTTTGGTATACAAGGCAATTGTTTTGTTTTGTTTTTTACAAACACAGCTGAACTTTTACATCTAAAATGACGGCCATCCTTCCCAATGTCAATACCCAAGGAAACTATGAACCAGTTTCAGCGATGCATGCCAAGGAATAAAGTAGTTTGAACTTTTTAAAAAATTTGTCTTCAGGGTCTACAGAAATATGTTTTGAATGTCCTAAGTAGCAAATTCTGCCATTAACTGATAAATTTAAGTTTTAAAAACGAGAGACAACCTAGCATTGCAGCAAAGAATGTGGGCTTTAGCATTAAACAGATTGAGTTCAAATTCTGGTCTTTTGATACTGAGTAATTATTCTCACTGCAAATGAAATTCCTCATCCATAAAATGAGACATCAAATGTAGAGCAGTTAGCTTAGTACCTGGATGTGTAAATTCTGAACGTTAACTTCTATTGTTCTCGTGGTTCTTATTATCATTAATAGATTAGTGAGTGACTTACTTGAGAGAAGTTTCAGTTGAAAAATGAAATATTGCTACCAGGATAGAGCCCAATTTTTGTGTGTGCTTAGCAAATTTGTTCTGAAGATTATTCCTAAAGGGAAATTCCTTTGAAGTTCAATACTTGCTCGGTTAGATCAATACTGATACACAGTATCTATTTAATCATTGTCTCAACTTAACAGCCAGATCTTTTGACCTTATACAACAGCGCTGAGGAGTTTCTAACATAAAAATGATAACATTTCCTTAAATGGTTAATATGCAGAGTTCATAAAAAAAGTCATTTCCTTTTTATTTTTTTAATTGCTTTATGATTCATTGACTTTGAACTTGTCTAATCTTAAATAAACTCTCTCCTGGAAACAAGGTCAAATCAGTTCAATGAGCTGATGTTCACTTATTTTTTTTAAAGCTTTGTATTATTTCATAGGACAAATCTACCTAAAATACACTTCCATATGTAAGGAGTATTGTATTAATAGACCAATGCATAGTTGGTTAGGTCTGCTTTTACAATTATAGCCTAAGTTAAGGAATGTGTCATTTAATTTTTTAAAAATTATTTCAATGTTTATTTATTTTTGGGAGAGAGACAGAGCACAAGTGGTAGGGGAGGCAGGGACGGCAAAGAGAGAGGGAGACACAGAATCTGAAGTAGGCTCTAGGCTCCCAGCTGTCAGCACAGAGCCCGACGTGGGGCTCGAACTCACGAACTGCGAGATCATGACCTGAGCCGGTCAGACACTTAACCGACTGATCCACCCAGGCACCTCAAGGCCTATTTCATTTTAAATTGATATTAGAAATTCACTCATTCATCTATTCAACACTAATATTTGAGCACCTACTTTATGTCATGCACTATTCTAGGTTGGCATGTATCCATGAACAAAACAAACAAAAATCTCTGACTAGGTGGAATTTATATTCAATGATGTAGGCAGACTGACAAAACATAAAAAAAAAAAAAAGTGATTTAGTATGTTCAAATGGGGACAGAGCTAATGATGGAAAACAGATCGGAGGAAGGAGACTGGGTGGGCCAGTCAGGTAAAGACCCCAATTTTAACTAGGAGGACTTCATTTGAGCCAAGACAGGATAGAGCTGAGAAAAGATTTGAGTGAGCAGTTAAGCTCTTGGAAATCCTTGAATATGAATGCTTTTAAAATTATTTCTATAAAGTGGTTTCTACTGTCAGGTAATTCTCATGCTCCAGTGTTCCAGATTCATGATATTTAGGTTTGTAAGAGAATTTCAAGGTTGTTGTGTACAGTTTCTTCATTACACTGAAATTGAAATGCTAAGAAACTTGATGAAGGTCATACAAACAGTTAGAGGGTCAAGTTAACGACACGGGTTTTCTGTTCTTTCTAATCGGTTAAGAGAGGATTCTAATGGCAAAGATTTCAGATCAGCTAGTATGGGATACATATTAGGGGGACAGGTGCAATCATATTCTCTAGCTGTTTTACTTTGCCCTTCAGTAAAGTTTCTCTCATTTTAGTTTTATTTTTGCCCTTGATCAGATAGACTAGCCTGTTTTAATTACTATTTTTCAGGACCCAGGAGAAAAGCTATCAGTTCTAGAGTGCATTCTATTTATTTGTTTTAATAGTGCTTGCAGTCCAACTACGTGAAAATTTGGGCCCAGGGCTTATTTTATTGTTTAATATTTAGAAAAGGGTGAAAGGGGGCACCTGGGTGGCTCAGTCAGTTAAGCATCTGAGTCTGGCTCAGGTCATGATCTCGTGGATCGTGAGTTCGAGCCCCACATCAGGCTCTTTGCTGACAGCTCAGAGCCTGGAGCCTGCTTCACCTTCTGTGTCTCCTTCTTTCTCTAGGCCTCCCCATCTCACGCTCTGCCTCTCTCTCTCTCTCTCTCACACATACAAATAAACATTTAAAAATCTAATAAAAATGAAAAGGGTGAAAAAATATTGCTCATTACAAGTTGCATTTTTGTTGTAGCTACTAATAAGAGAATCTATTAAAATACCTTAAAAATTAACACATAGAAAATGAGGGGACAATGCTAACCACAATACTATAAAAAAAAAGTAGAATTTTAATTTATTGTGTAACCTTTTGATGAGACACGGATGAAATCTAATTCTTATCTTTTAGTTTCCCTTGCACTAGTCCTTCTCAGTGAGGTATTCTATAGTTCTGCCAAATATTTGACTGTATTGTCATGGCATTCCACGATCTTACAGTTACTGTGTTCTTTCTAATTGGCAAATCATACTGCCGCATTCTTTTCTGGGAACTGACAATTAGGTTTGCACTTAATATTCTGTTATCATTTCTAGCTTCGTGCCTTTTATTTTACTGACTACTATGCATTAAAGTCAAATACTGCTCATCCAAGTCAACTATAGTATCTTTATTACCATTTCATCGTATGGCAAAGTGAACCTTCTTACTATTCTCTAATCGGTTATTCTGTAATCAAGTTTTCCTTATCCTTCATCATCTTTGTTACTGTTAAAGATAGTAGATACTAAAGCTTATGCTGTGAAAATTGCCACCACTAAACTACTATTCTTTCTTACTTGGGCTGCTATCAGAGCCTCCTAATTAGTTTCTCCAATTTCATTCTAGACGCCTTCTAATCCACTCTCCACACAGCAGACATAGTAACTTATAAAAATGCACATATGACCATATTATACCCCTTAGCTACGACTTGCAATGGTTTGCCATTGCTCAGAAGATGGCCCTGCCTAATCTGGATTTTGCTCATTTCTCTAGCCTCAGGCTACTTCTCTCCTTGCTCTTTCAGGATCCAGCTACACATTGACCTTCTGGAAGCTCCTTGGAGTTTTGCTGTACACTGTGTCCCTACTGCCTGACTTCATGACACAGTCTTTCTCTACCCTCTCCCCTCCCCTTCCTATTGCCCAACATGCATTTGCATGAACACACACACATACGCCATCACATGGCTAACATGGATACTTTCTTCCGGCTTAGTTTAAAAAACACTTCCTCAAGGAAATGTTTCCTATACTTCCTGAATAAATTCAGTCTCCTTGATAGCATTTCACAAGTTATCTTGGACCTCTACATCACAATTGCCATTTTTGCTCATTACAAAATGTGTCTCTCCCATTGAGATGTGAGCTTCATAAGTGCAGTCCAGCTCTGCTTTTTCTGTTTCCCAGCAAATAAAGCACAGTGTGCACTCAGGAAATACTTGCTGAATGAAGAAATGATTAAATTATTGTCATTGCTCATTTCATTACTTTTTCTCTCATTATATACTACTAGGCACACTTCTTTTTCAATCCTCATTCTACATTTGTAGAACAACACTACAAGGTCTTATGGCAAACAACATGACTACTTTCACTTGACATTCTCAGAAAGATTCCCATCTTTTGAGACAAGGAAGAAAATAAGGAATGAGTATTTTTTTAATGGTTAGTTCATGTTTGAATTTTTTTGATCAATGGATATTTGATTTTCGGGTTGTTTTAATTATACCTGGAAACGTGAACACTTTCTTTTGTCATTAGATTTTGACATCTTCCATCTTTAGAGTTTGAAGTAGTATGTAAGTTTTGTGAATAGGAACTAAGTGACACATGCACATCTTTTATAACTAAATAATATTTTATAGGGAGGGAGGAGGGAGATGGGCATGGAGGAGGGCACTTGTAGGGATGAGCGCTGGGTGTTTTATGGAAAACAACTTGACAATAAACTATTTGTAAAACAAAAACCACATAATGGGAAAAATAGTATTCTATAAATAAATCCATTTCAAATATCAATTGTATGGTGTCTGAGTATTATCTTCTATTTAAAAAAAATTTTTTAAATGTCATATTTATTTCTCAGAGAGAGAGACAGCATGAGCAAGGGAGGGTCAGAGAGAGGGAGATACAGAATCTGAAGCAGTCTCCAGGCTCTGAGCCAGCTGTTAGCACAGAGCCCGACGCAGGGCTCGAACCCAGATCCGTGAGATCATGACCTGAGCCAAAGTTGGATGCTCAACTGACTGAGCCACCCAGGCCCTCCATTATCTTTTAAATCAATGCTTAAAACAGATTGCTTTAGGGTACCTGGGTGGCTCGGGTGGTTAAGCATCCAAGTTTGGTTCAGGTCATGACCTCACAGTTTGTGAGTTTGAGCCCTGCTTTGGGCTCTGTGCTAACAGCTCAGAGGATGGAGCCTGCTTCCAATTCTGTGTCTCCCTCTCTCTCTGCCCCTCACCTACTTGTGCTCTGTCTCTCTCTCTCTCTCAAAAATAAATAACTAAAAAAAATTTTTTTAAACCAGATTGCATTAGCACGTCTATAAGCTCTAAGATATATGAAAGGTAAAATATTCACTAACAGTCTGACTGTAGAAATTCAGCTAGAAAGACAATGTCATCATTTCATTGAGTGTAGAATAGCTTATCAATAACTTAAGAAAGCACAGTAACCGTTATCTACCTTGAGAAAAGGTCTACTCTTCAGGCTGAAGTTTTCCTTCTTGCTATACACCATGTTTAGGACAGTGATAACAGTGATAATATCCATTGAATTACTGTATTATGTAAGGCCATTGTCTTCCATCAACTCATGATTGAAAGTTATAGGCTTAAGGAATGTCAGAATGTGGAGGTAAAAAAAAAAAAGATCTTAATATATATGCATTCACATCTTCCCACTTTAGGTCTTTCCTCATTCTCCTCATTATTGCCATTTTCCCAGACACATCCTTTGCTTCTTTTAAAGGAAATAACTGCATAAATCCTGGAACTTTTTGAAGGAGAAGATTTACTCAGAGAGAAGAGGGTTTTTTCCCTTTTTTAAAGTCTAGCTTAATTTATATCCTGGTTTGAACTGTCTCATCAGAACAGATAAGGCAAATTCTCATGAAGTTTAATTGAGACTGAGGTTCTCGGAGGAAAATTTTCTCACTGCCACATAGGTTAAGAACTCCTTTATATTTTCTTACAAACACTGGTATTACCCTAGCTTTGTGGATGAAGGACTCTAGGAAGGATACTCTGATCAAATGGATATCTAGATCAACTAGGGATTAACCCTCCAGGATTTTGCTTCTTACCCATCCTTTCGAAATTGTAGAACTTCATCACAAAACCATTAAAGTAGGATACTGGTGTTCCTTCACCATCCTTGAATACGTGATACTGTTAGTCTACATTCAAGAAAGCATCAAGGAATATATGGAATTGTACAAACTGGACATCAAGACTAAGGTTCCATGCCATCATTCCCAGACTGTAGCAATTACTAAAAACTCTTCCCCACCCCCACTCCACCCATAGAGACTCCTGACAACACCTTTCTGGACTTAATTGCCCATCTTCCCATATCCCAAGGCCACTCTGAGTGCCACGTCTTCCAGAAACTAGCTCTGAAAAGCACTCATCAAATCATTCAAATACACTCCACCTTATTCGTTTTATTAAGGTCAAATTTTACCTTTAAGACACTGTTGAAAATATATAATAATCACTGGCTCAGGTTAGTTTGAAGTCTTCATGAACTCAAATTGCTTTCCTTGGCACATTGATAGACACTATTTTAAGTTCTCCTTCCAATGACAAAACAATGCACCTAAAATATTTATCCTCTCAAACTCTGATATACCTACATTTAGTATTAACTCGTGGTTTACTTAGGAGAAAAATATCAAATGTGGAAATATGGGTTCTCAAAAAAAAAAAAAAAAGATGCCCTTAAGTAGTATACTAGCTGTCTAAAAAAAAAAAATCTCATTTATACTTCTTAAACATATAATGTTGTTCTGAAAGGAAGCACAGAGAGGTGGTTAAAGACGTGGATTTTAGTATTCAGATTTCCGAATGGGACCCTGGATGCAAATTTCTGTTCTGTCATTCAGTGACTATGTGGTTATTATACAGCCCTTTAACTTCACTGAATCATCATTTCCTCTAATTCAAAATGAATATAATCAGAGCCCTGCTTCTGTCAGAATTACTTGAAAAACAAACACCTGATTCAGAGCTCAATAAATATTAGACATTATTTTCACTTCCTTTCTTCAAATGCATTATGAGTTCCTTTGAGGGAAAATACTAACTCATTTCTCTTTATATCTGGAATGCTCAGTACATTGCTTAATAAATATTTGTTAAATGTAAATGTTGTGGAATTCTTAGATTTGAGGGAACCATCTGCAGTAAGCTATAAAAAATTTTTAAATAAATATATTTCCTCTGGCATCAGATTACCAGGGCATAGAATGGGGTGGCAAAGAGCAAGGAACTCCTTCCAATACTGGTCACAAATCTTGATCATACCAGAGTATCTCAAAACTTTCCAAATTATGTAATTCTCTTCAATGAAAGTGATTTCTCATATGTATAACAAACATGATAAATTTGTGTTAAGCCATAAATCAAAAATGACTTTCTCATGAAACCTCAAGTCCCGATTCTTTTGTTTGCTACATGCACACAAAACCAGAAACCAAATCTGCATAGATCCAAGAATTTTGGATGAGCATTTAAACAAATAATGCTTTCCTCTCCCTTCTTGCCACTTGCGGTGAGTGTTTCTTGGGCGGTACCGGCCGCGTGCTCGCCTGTGCCCCTCGTAACCATGCCTCGCAGAATTGAAGAAATCAAGGATTTCTTGCTCATGGCCAGGTGAAAGGACGCCAAGTCCGTCAAGATCAAGAAAAGCAAGGATAACGTGAAGTTTAAAGTCTGCTGCAGCAGGTACCTTTACACACTGGTCATCAGACAAAGAGAAGGCAGAGAAACTGAAGCAGTCGCTGCCCCCAGGTTTGGCAGGAAAGGAGCTGAAATGAGCCCGGCACACTGATTTGAACTATATCAAAATTTTAAAAATTCTTAAAAAAAATAATGCTTTCTTTTCTTTAGAGTCTCAAAACATGATACTGGCACAAACTGGATAATCAGAAGAAGGGACCAGAATGGTGACTCAGAAATAAACTCTGCCGTATGTTAGAAAATAACATGGTGTGACTCGGGTGGCTCAGTCAGTGTAAGCATCTGACTTTGGCTCAGGTCATGATTTTGCAGTCTGAGAGTTCAAACCCAGCATCAGGCTCTGTGCAGAGCCTGGAGCCTCCTTCAGATTTTGTGTCTCTTTTTCTCTCTGCCCCTCCTCTGCTCACTTTCTCTCTCTCTCTCTCTGAATAACAAATAAACATTAAGAAAATTTTTTTAAGAAAATAACATGCAGTAGAAGAAGCATCACAAGTAATGGTGAAGAAGGGGTTTTTCAATAAAATGTATTTGAGCAGTTGGCTATTTGCATAAAAATAGATCCATTTAGATTTTTACCTCATACCATCTACTGAGGTCATTCTAGACCTGTGCTTTAAAGTAAATCAAAAAGAAAACACAGACAAATTGGAAGACATAATTAGAAATGTATAAACCTTCAAAGAGAAAAGTCCTTTCTGAATTTAGAAGTAATATAAAAAGGTCACAAAAGAAAGGCTTGATGGATTTGATAAGACATAAAATCTCCATTGGTAAAAATAATTAAAACACAAACCATACTAGGGAAAATGTTTACAGCAGACATTAAAGACAAAAAGTCACTATCTTTCCTGACCAGTGAGCATACTATTATAAAGAATTCGTAGTTTACCCTACTAGATCTCAGTTTCCACATCTATAAAATGGAAATAAAACAGCCTCTTATAAGGTTTTTATTTGAATTAAATGAAATAATAAATGTGCAAGGCCTAGCATACAGTAAGCAACTAATGAGATTATTTTAAATTTACAAATATAAAAATATAAAGAATATTATATATAATATTAGTGACTTTAAAGTGCTAAGATAGCACTGTCTAGATACAGGGCATGGGGCTCCTGGCTAAACAAAAATAGACATTTTAAAAATAGGAATATTCAACCCAAGTGCAAAATAATAATTGGTACTTAGTAACAATAACAGCCTTTTTGTTGTTGTTTTGTTTTCTCCTATCTTCCAAGAAAAGATTTTTAAAAAATAATATCTAACTGGAAGGTGTGGTGAAATAAGCACCTTTATGCCTTGCCATTGTGTTTATAAATTAATGTAAACCTCTTAGAAAACAATTTGTAATTTAAAAACACTTTAAGGGTCACCTGGGTGGCTCAGTAGGTTAAGCATCCAACTTCATCTCAGGTCATGAACTCACAGCTTGTGAGTTTGAGCCCTACATTGGGCTCTGTGCTGACAGCTTAGAGCCTGGAGCCTGTTTCACATTCTATGTCTCCCTTTCTCTCTTACCCTCCCCTTCTTGTATTCTATCTCTGTCTTTCTCCCTCTCGCTCTCAAAATAAATAAATGTTTAAAAAATTATAAAAAAAACTTTAAAAGTATTAATATCTGCTCCAGTAATCAAATTTGTAGATATTGGTTTTAGAAAAGTAATCTTAAATACAAAAATGTTTTATGACAAAGGTAACTATCACAGTATTATTTGAAGTGCAGTAATACATTGGGAATTAATTATCTACCATAGTGGTCCAAAAGTGAAGTAAATTATGGTTTATGAGCACTTCCACCTATACAGGAGGACTGAAATAACACAGTAGAATTTACCATACAAATAACTTTAAAAAACCACAAGATATAGAATTGTTTTTAACATAGGATTACATTTGTATAATAATATTTGCACAGGAAAAATCCCTGAATATTTGGGTGAGGAAAATGTGAATTAGTCTTGCCAAAATTTAAAAATAACTATGTACTATTATTTAATAAGAAGTCTGATGTATTTCTGTAAGTACACCTTTTTTTAAAACATAACTTCACTGCATATAAAACTTACACTTTTAATTATTGAATTTTATAAAGTTTTATCAGAATACAAGGGATCATTTTTGAAATGAAGAATTATATATTGTTAGAAGACCATTTAATGACTTTTTTCCTTTTAAATATTCGATTACATGTTATGTGCAAGACGCTGGGCTCTGTGGCACAGGTTTTGTGATAGTTAAAAAGGAATACAAATTTAATCTTGGCTTTAGGAAACTCACAATTAGTAGAACGAATAAAGTAATGCCTTACAGTAAGATTCGTTTTCTACACTTAAATTTAGTACAGCATATACTATTGAAAATGCAGGCAACACAAATGTTTTTTATGAGAAATATACCCTTTAAAACTTCGGTTCTGACTTATTGAAGCATAAGACTAAATTTGAGCTGTCTACTTGTAGGTAAGTCAAGCCTTATAACAGTGAGTGGGGATATGTGGGAATTATTACATTTAAGTTTAATTGAGACTCACATATTTGTTTTATTTCTGGGTACACAGTGGGGAGTTACCTTTCCAAGAGGTACCTCGAGTGAGGGCACTGCTGTGAATAGGTCTGCACTGGAAGCTGTCAACACTTATAAAAACAATAGGTTTTCAAGGCTGGTCAAGCTAATTTTTGTTTGTTTGTTTATTTGTTTGTTTAGAGAGAGCATGAGTGGGAGAGAGAAGCAGAAGGAGAAGGAGAATCTTAAACAAGCTTTATGCTCAGTGGGGGGCTGCACCTGACTCCGCCACAACCTTGGGACCATGATCTGAGCCAAAATCAAGACTCAGATGCTCAACCAATGGAGCCACCCAAGCAACGCTAGCTAGGTTCTAATTATTTGCATTTTTTCTTCAATTGATTAATACTTTCATAAACATAGTATATCTTGCTTTCCATATGTTTTATGGTATTTTGGTATATTTTTGTTCTGAGTTATTATATGTAGGTTTAAAAATTTAATGACCACAGGATAATCCGATTTCCAGGTTCAGCAGGAAAACTTCATTACAGCTCTTAAGAGTAGAGCAAACACTTTAAACACAACTATTCCCAGGAAGTTTTCTTTTCTATCTTTCTTCTTGCTCTTTTTAAAATTTATTTCCCAGAGAATGTAAACTGGTACAGCCCCTCTGGAAAACAGTGTGGAGGTTCCTCAGGAAACTAACAATAGAACTCACCTATGACCCAGCAATAGCACTGCTAGGAATTTACCCAAAGGATACAGAAATGCTGAAGCATAGGAGCACATGGACCACAATGTTCATAGCAGCACTCTCCACAATAGCTAAAACATGGAAAGAGCCTAAGTGTCCATCAACGGACGAATGGATCAAGAAGATGCGGTTTATCTATACCATGGAATACTACATGGCGATGAGAAAGAATGAAATCTGGCAACATGGATGGACCTTGAGGGTGTTATGCTGAGCGAAATAAGTCAGGCAGAGAAGGACAAATATCATATGTTTGCACGTATAGGAGGATTAGGAGGAACTTAACTGAGGAACAAGGGGGAGGAGAAGGGGGGAAATGGTGGGGGAGAGGGAGGGAGGCAAACCATGAGAGACTCTTGAATGCTGAGAACAAACTGAGGACTGATGGGTGTAGGGGGGGAGGGAGGAGATGGGCATGGAGGAGGGCACTTGTGGGGATGAGCACTGGGTGTTATATGGAAACCAATTTGACAATAAACTATTTGTAAAAAAAAATAAATTTGGACTTTGTAAACTTAAAAAAAAAGAATGTGGAAGATAAAAAATAAAAAAATAAAAAATAGAAACACTAAAAAAATAAAATAAAATTTATTTCCCAGAGATTACAATACAGTAAATTACAATATAGTAGCTTTATTTGAAATATCCTTCCCTCAGCCATAAAACTTGAATCTCTAGTCTCTTGCTACCGCAATGCGAGTGAGAGCACCAGGCTCAGAGAGAAACTCCATGGATGGCTTTTAAAAAATGGCAACCAACGACATGCCTGGGTAACTGTTGGTTGAGCCTTGGAATTCTTCTCAGGTCATGATCTTACTGTTCCTGAGTCTGAGCCTTTGTTGTGCTCTGTGCTGACAGCTCAGACCTTGGAGCCTGCTTTGGATTCTGTGTCTCCCTCTCTGCCCCTCCTCCATTTGCACTCTGTCTCTCTCTCTCTCTCTCACTCTCTCTCTCTCTCTGTCTCTCAAAAATAAACATTTAAAAAATTAAAAAACAAAAAAGGGAAAGAAAATGGCAGCCAAGCTGAACAAGGTGGAAATTGCCAGCTTCGATAAACCCAAGCTCAAGAAAACAGAGACACAGGAGAGGAACACCCTGCATACCAGAGAGACCACTGAGCAGGAGAAGCAGAGTGAAATTTCCTAAGAACTAGAGGATGCCCGACTCCGTCATCTTCAAGATGCTCAGTCATGATGTGGAGGAAGAGCCACCTGCAAGATGGACACGAGAGACAAGCTGCTCTGTGAACCTGGATACTCCAAGCTTACGCCACCACACCAGCCAGTGGTCTCTGAGGGAATCCCCCATCCGGGCTGCCAAATTCTCTGGCATGCCCTAGTAGATTGTAGCAAATTATTTGTATAATCAATGAAAATGAAACACATCTCGAGGCACAACAAAACAAGATAACCACTTCCCCACACACAAACCCCAATTTCTTTTAATTAATTAGATCTGAAAAAGCAAATTACCAACTTTGAAAGCTTTATTTTTCATTTTATTTTGTAAAAATTAGAATTCTGTTTGTATCCTGTGGATTCATGATAATATTTAATATCCTCTACTTGCTTGCTCCTTATTTTAACCAAACTATTCTAAGTACTCTAATAATTTTTCTTTATAAAGTTAGTTCTCTACCCCAAACCAAAAAATAAAATTATAAAGTGATGGAAGAAAACAAACCTTGACTAATATTTATTTACTATAGCTTACAACATTTCCTAGTTGACAGCATTTCAAAGTTCACCCATGACCTTGCATTTCAAGGCATCTGATCAAATAACTCTATTTCTCAAGGTGAATTTTATTAAGTAAGAAGAGTGTTGCAATCTAAAATAAAGCAAACTGAAGTGTAGTAAAAGTTAACCATTTTAGGTATTTACAATAATTATACTATTGGTTTCACCTTTTATTTTTATTACTGACTTATTTCCTGTCTCTCCTCCTACACTATAAATTTATTAAGGAATGAGCTATGTATCTTGTCTATTTCTATAATCCCCACAGCCTGTGCCCAGAGTAGGGGCCTAATCTATATTGGTTGAATTAATGAATGGATAAGTTGGTCTGTGCATTTATTCCACAGAGTTAACGAGAGGCCGAGAAATCAAGAAGGCAAAAATGGGGAGTTACCCTAAAACAGTCCACCTGCTTTTTGCCCCTGATCCAAATCCCCTGCAATTCAAATTCCACATTGCACCAGAGTAACCTTTTAAAGTTGCTAGAAAAATAAATCTGACCAGGATGCTTTTCTGACTAAACCATTGCAGTGACCCACAACTGCATAAATAGTACAGTCCAAGCTCCTTTGCAGACAAGGGCTTCTGAATTCCAGCTTATGTTACCTTTGCCAGCCTTCTCTCTTGCTACCCCTTGCTCTATGTAAGCCTCTATTTCTCAAGGTGAATTTTATTAAGTAAGAAACTATCCCCAATATCTGCCATGTTCTTCACTGCCCCAGGCTTTCTGCTCCTTCTGGCTTGGAATGTTCTTCCTCCTACAGTCCAATCAGTGAAGTCCTTCTTCCACCAAGTCTACTCACTAAGTCTTTCTTTCCTACCTCCCATACCCAAGTAAAACTAATCATGTCCCCTTGATGTTTCAATGTTGTGTGAGATTTCATTATAAGAGTAGTTATCAATATATTGTAATGATTGGTTCCCATATTGATTTCCTCTACTAGTCTGTGAGCCCTTTGAGGGTGTACTAACTTTTGTAATCCCAGCATAATACCTAGAATACAAGAAGTGCTAAATAAATGATGAGTGAATGGGGGAAAGGGAGGTAAAGTAGGAAAAGAAAGCTGAGGTTGGTTTCATTGACTCAAAAAGTGACAGGTGAACAACGACCAAATGCCAAACACTGTTCTACATCAGTGAACAAAATATATGGACATTTGTGCCCTAATGAAAGTTTATGCCATGGTTAGAAGAGATAGAAAAAGAACAAAGAGATGAATGGCAAATATATAGTATTAAGATAGTGATAAGTGCTACAGACACAAAGCAGTGAAAAAAATATAGGACATTCAGAGGAAAGGGGTTTGTAATTCAAATAGGGTGTCAGGGAAGGCCCCACTGAGCAGGTGACTGAATGAAGAAAGAGAATGTTTCCATTCTTATCTGAGGTATAGCAGTGCAAAGGCCGTAAGGCACGAAGGTATGCCCGGAATGTCCAAGGAACAGCAGGATGCCAGTGTGGCCAGAATAAAGTTACCAAGGGGGATGAGCAGTAGGATACCATATCATAGAGCTAACAGTGACATAGGGGCACCTGGGTGGTTCAGTCAGTCTAGCATCCAACTCTTGTTTTCAGCTCAGGTCATGATCTCATGGCTTCATGAGTTCGAGACCTGCCTTAGTTTCTGTGCTGGCAGCAGCAAGTCTCCTTGGGATTCTCTGTCTCCCTCTTTCTCTGCCCCTCCCCTACTCAATATGTCTCTGTCTTTCTCAAAATAAATAACCTTAAATAAAAAAGAAGTAACAGTGACATATAATTAGATCCTATAGGGTTTTTTACTCAGAGTGAAAGAGAATACCATTGGAGAGTTTGAAAGCAAAGGAGTAACAGAATCATCACTGGCTGCTCAATTGAAATGAGAGGGTAGGAGGCCAAGAGCAGAAGCAAGAAACTGGTTGGGAAACTTTGCCATAATCCAGGTGATTCCAGAAGAGGAGCAATGGAGGTAATGAGAAATGTTCAGATACCAGATATATTTTGAAGGTATTGCCAACAAGACTGTAGCAGTGAACAAAAGAGGAAGGAGAAGGGCGAGTGGTCATATTAAATTTTCCAAGGTTTATAAATTTGAAAAGGTATATTTAATCTATTTTATATTGGAAAAAATGATTTTTCAATACAGACCACAGAAAGTACAGATCTACAAAATCTGTTTGACTGATGGAGATGAAAGATATTCAGAAGATTAAGGAAGACAGTTTGACAATTAACCTTGTACATGGCTTTATTAATAAGTTATGTTCACAGTAAGTAGAGGGTATAATTTATATCTCTATGGCTATTGCTTTAAATACGTATAACACATTTTAAGGAGAGTAGATTTTATCATCAAGTTTGATGTTATAGTAGTGGGACAAAATAATAAGAAGTATTTCCCTGTAAACTTATATACCTGAGAGTTATTTATATCTTATATTGCTGTCTTCTATTACATGGAATAATAAGGCATTTAAGTGTGAGCATATCCTAGGCTGTTACTGAATTGTGACTTCTGGGTTGTGAGGCCTTTGAAGTGCAGTATATAGAAGAAAAGGACAAAGATGATTCAGAATACCCGATTAGGCAAACCTGAATAATTAGAGAACATTCTTTGTAAAATTGTGAAGAAGAGGAAGTTTCTGATAAGGAAGGATAGATGTTCTGTCCAATATGGAACTGACACAATTTCCTGGGTTAGAAAATAACAACAACAATATTAAGGTCAAATTCACAAAGCCCTTGCCAAGCCATGCAACACAATTTTGGAGATACCAACTGAATCCAGACTTGATGTTCTGGCGCTTCTTCCAGGAAGAGCAATTAATAATACCTAACATTTGAAAGACAGATACCATATATTTTCAGTTTTAAGTGGATCAGGAGAAACTTAACAGAGTACCAAGGGGGAGGAGAAGGGGAAAAAATAGTTGGGGAGAGGGAGGGAGGCAAAGCATGAGAGACTCTTGAATACTGAGAACAAACTGAGGGCTGATGGGGGTGGGGGAGAAGAGATGGGGGGTGATGGGCATGAGGGAGGGCACTTGTTGGGATGAGTACTGGGTGTTATATGGAAACCAACTTGACAATAAGCTATGAAAGAAAAAAAGGAAAAAAAGGAATAAGATATAACAAAACAGAAGTGAAAAGTTAATTTGAAAAAAAATAATAGCTAACACTTGTTAAACACTTACTATAAACAAGTCCCTGTTTGAAGAGCTTCATTTGTTTTTCATTTAATCTCCTTTAACCCTAGGCAATAGATACGGTCATCATTATACAAACTTTAGAGATCAGAAAACTGAAGGATATAGAAATGTAATTTCCCCAAGGTGACCTAGAGCTCATGAAGGACAGACAGAGGCAGGAGCTATTATACAACTTCATGGTAAGGGCAGATACAATTTGTCCAAAAAGAGCTCTCAGTAAGCCATATTCACTGTATCCTTTAAGAGTTAACAAGAAAATCTGCATATATTGTTAAGGAGGACTAGGTAGAGTGATGGTTAATTTTGTGTCAACTCGACTGGCTATAGGGTGTCCAGATTAACATTACTTCTGGGTTTGCTTGTGAAAATATTTTGGTTGAGTTTAACCCTTGAATTGATGTATTCAGTAAAGTAGATTTCACTCCCCAATGTCGGTGGACATCGTCTAAGTCCTTGAGGGCTTAAATAGCACAAAAGGTGGAAAAAAGAGGAATTCAGCTCTTTTCTTTTTCCTGCCTTGCTGTTGAATCTCATCTTCTTATCTCATATCCCCCTGCCCTTGGATTGGGAGGGAGCAATGTATGTTGACACTATATTAACAGTGTTTATGTTGTATGTATACAACATAATGTATGTTGTATATACAATGTATATAACAAAATGTATGTTATTTATGTTGTATATGTTGTATATATTATATTATACATAGTATATAATATTTATGTTGTATATATACTGTTATATATACATATAATACAATAGTACATATATAAATATAATACAATACATACATATATGCAATAGCGCGTGCACACAGACACATACATGACTAGTTCTGTTTCTCTGGATAATCCTGACTAATATAGGTAGAGAATGTCTATATGTGGCAAGGCAGAGCAGGGTACAAGCCCATGGGAATGAGATATGGGCTGATTTAGGTTATATGGTCTATTTAGTCCATCCTATCAATTAGAGTTCTGCCCAACCCTGAAAACTGGAAATCACAAAATCAGTAAAATAAGAATAACTAGATCTGCTGGTTTGGGGTTCTGTTAAACGGTTTTAGACACTTGTCTGATTGCTAAGGTTCACTTAAGTGGGGAGGGAGCTGAGGCATAACCAAGACAATTCTGCACTCAGGCATTGCCTTTAAAAATTATTCACTAGTTTGGGGCACCTGGGTGGCTCAGTCGGTGTCCAACTTCGGATCAGATCATGTTCTCATGGTTCATGGGTTTGAGCCTCGTGTCGGGCTCTGTGCTGACAGCTCAGAGCCTGGAGCCTGTTTCAGATTCTGTGTCTCCCTCTCTCTCTGCCCCTCTTCAGCTCGTGCTCTGTCTCTCTCTGTCTCAAAAATAAATAAACATTAAAAAAACTTAAAAAGTTATTCAATAGTCAAAATAAAATAAAATAATAAAAATAAATAAATAAAGAGGAAAGAATGAGTGATCCAGCTTACTTAAGGCTGGGTAAGGGTGGGTCAGCGGAAAGATGGACATCCTGAGAATCAAGGGACTGAAATGAAATGGACAGTCTCTCTGGAGAACCTCTATCCAGCAGAGGTCATCTGCCAAACCAAGTCTCTACTTGGCCTCCACTTCTACCATCCTACCCCAGTAGACCCATTTCTCACGAACAAGCTTCCATCACGTGGTTTGGCACAAACGGTGAGGTCATGAACACGTGTGAGGGGCTATGGACAGGAGAAAGCCTCACCTCATACCCAGGCACAGATTAGAACCAGGTTGGATTCTCCCTATGAGTCAGGGCAGGAGAGGGTGCGGAATCCATGTCATAAAACTACAAGTGGAAAGTCCAAGAGCATTGAGAGCCTGTGAGTCAATTACCTCAAACTAACGATTAGTTCTAAGCCTCATGGCAAAGAGAATATAAAGAGGCAAATGGTATAAGCATCAAGGGAAGGATTGCCCTCTTAACAGTGGAATCTAAAAGAAACTGTTAAAAAAGAAAGAAAAAGAAAAAAGATTTATTCATTAGTTGCCCAGAAATTCTCACACTTTTGTCTATTCTCGATTACTTTATTTTTTCTATTGGATAGAAGATGATAATGACCCAAACAACCAAAGCTTGAAAAGGCATAGGTGAAGTGGGGATTTCCATACATAATAAACAAGGGGTTTTCCAAAAACACTCTCACTCACTATGTCGAAGGTTAGAAAACTGAAAAATGACAATACGTAGCCTTTTCATCGAGGCAAAACCACAGGCGTATTACTGAAAAAGCAGTGGAGTTCTTTGGTTTTACAGTATTGTTTTTCTTCTTCTTCTACAAAGTACATCATGGCCCAGTACATGAAATTGCAGAGTACAGACACTTATTATTAAGGACTTAACCTACTAAGGCTTTAAGGTGAGAGAACTAGAGTTTTCAATCTCAGTGCTTATAAGAGCCTAAGTTATTAGGGAAACGCTAATGAAATCTTACATTCTGAGTGCTGTCAAATCATAATGCAGCAGCACTTTTTACCTGCTGCCTTCAGCCACTCTCCTTATAGCAGCCAGAGTGATCATTTCAATACTCAGATTAAGGTCTTGTCAGCCTTTTGCTAGAAACAGTTCCAAGGCTTCTCAGTGCTCTTAGGATAAAGATCAAAATGCTCAACGTGATCATTGAGGCTCTGTGTAGAGCAAACCCTGCTGTCCCTTCTGGTCTTATGTCCAACAATACCCTTCTAGTCCCCCTTTCACTATGAGCTCCAGCCACATTAACCGCAGGCACAGTACGTGCCTGAGACTGGGTCCTTCAGCCCAGACCATTTGTACATGCTCTTTGTTCTGCCTGTGTTCTTTCTCCCCGCCCTTCCCCTAGGTAATTCCTAAGTCTTTCTTCACACCTCAGCTCTTCCTTCCCTGACATTGCTGCAGGGACACAGTGTCATTCAACCCCAGGGACACTGCTGACATCTTATTCTGTGGGAACAGTACCTCCTGGAGTCCTGTTTCCAACTTCCCCTTTTATATGTTCTTGTCTCCTTTGGAGCATTTATTACGTTTACACAAGTTAATATGTGTTTATTTCATTATTTTGTATCAACTCTCTCTCTCATCTAAACGGTAAACTGGAGGAAAGCAGGAACTGTTGCTTCACTGCAGCCCCACAGTCTGGCACAGTGTCTGTCGCAACATGGGCAACTCTGATGATTAATTTCATATGTCAGCTTGCCTCGGCTCAGCGTGCCTTGATAGCTCCTAAAACATTATTTCTAGATGTGCCATCTGCAATGGTGACTGGAAGAGATTTGCATTTCGATCAGTAAGCTGAGTAAAGAAGATCATCCTCACTGATTTGAGTGAGTATCATTCCATCTGCTGAGGGCTTGAATAGAATAAAAAGGGAGAAAGGGTGAATTACCTTTCTCTGTTAGCTGATGCATCTAATGTCTCCTGCCCTCAGGCCTCTGGACTCAGAACTAGACTTATGCCATCAACCCTCAGATTTCTGGGCTTTTAGAGTCAGACTTACATCACCAACTCCCTGGTTCTCAGGCCTTCAGACTTGGACTAAATTGTACCACCAGTTTTCCTGGTTCTCTAGCATGGAAATGACAGAATCTGGGATTTCTTGGCCTCCATAATTGCATGAACCCCTTGTTATGATGAATCTCCTCTTATATTTATCATATGCATATATACTATATACATGTATACAATGTATATTATGTATGTATGTATCTATCTCTATATATATCTATATATCTATATCTATATATACACCCATACACTATAGGTTCTGTTTCTCTGGAGAACCCTAATACAGCACTGAAACTATAGGTGTTGAATTAATAAAAATGACAAGTGTTGTTTTCCCAAGCTTTGGAAACCCCTAGTGGGTTGATGGTCTGTTTGAAGTTAGCTGTATCAAAATTTCTGTCAATAGAATATCAATAGAAATGGTTTGGAGTAGGGGCACCCGGGTGGCTCAGTCAGTTGAATGTCTGACTTTGGCTCAGTTCATGATCTCACTGTTCGTGGGTTAGCGCCCCATATCAAGCTCTGTGCTGACAGCTCAGAGCCTGGAGCCTGCTTCTGATTCTGTGTCTTCCTCTCTGTCTGCCCTTCCTCCGTTCATAATCTGTGTCTCTCTCTGTCTCTCAAAAAATGAATAAATGTTGAAAAAAAATGGTTTAGAGTGGGAAGACAACACCAACTTAACAAATATTTAATGAAATAGATGTTTTTAAATAATGAATTGCTTCGTTCACCAGTGTAGTAGGCAAAATCCTAAAATGGCCCTTAGGATCTCAGCTCCCTGACTTTACTCCTTTGATTATGTTACTTTACATGACAAGAGGAACTTTGCAGATATAATTAAAGTTACTAATCAGTTGACTATGAGATAGATTAACTTGGTGGGCTAAACCAAAGCAGAGTTTTCTGGCTGGTAGCAGAATAGAAAGCGAGCGTTTCAAAGTGTGGGAGAGTGTCAGTGCGTTGTTGTTAATTTGAAGATGGAGGAAGCCCAGGAAACTAACAATAGAACTCCCCTATGACCCAGCAATAGCACTGCTAGGAATTTACCCAAGGGATACAGAAATGCTGAGGCATAGGAGCACATGGACCCCAATGTTCATAGCAGCACTCTCCACAATAGCTAAAACATGGAAAGAGCCTAAGTGTCCATCAACAGATGAATGGATCAAGAAGATGTGGTTTATCTATACCATGGAATACTACATGGCAATGAGAAACAATGAAATCTGGCCATGTGTAGCAACATGGATGGACCTTGAGGGTGTTATGCTGAGCGAAATAAGTCAGGCAGAGAAGGACAAATATCATATGTTTGCACGTATAGGAGGATTAGGAGGAACTTGACGGAGGGCACTTGTGGGGATGAGCACTGAGTGTTATGTGGAAACTAATTTGACAATAAACTATTTGTAAAAAAAAAAAAAAAAAAAAAAAAAAGAAGATGGAGGAAGCCATATGGAAAGGATTTGAGAGTGATTTCTAAGACTGGGGAGTGGCCCCCAGGCAACAACCAGCAATTCAACAGGGACCTTACTCCTACAATGGCAAGGAACTGGGTTCTGCTAGTAAGCTGGTAACAACCTGAATGAATTTATAAGTAGACTCTGCCCAGAATCTGATTCTCCAAATGAGAACATCACTTAGCTGACACCTTGACTTCAGCCTTATGAGACCCAGAACAGAGAGCTCTGTCACATTGTACCAGACTTCTAACCGACGGAACAGTGAATTAATAAATGGTATATTTAAGCACTAAGTTTGTGGTGATTGTATAACAATAGAAAGATAATATAACCACAAAGCATTAGATCCCAAACTCTACCAACCAATATCTGACAGGATATTAACCTCATTTTTAAGATCAATTATGTGAATCACAATAAATTAAACATAAACTTGGTAAAGAATTGAATGATAACCATAGCATTCTTCTTTTCCTTACTTAGGTTCATTGCCTGATGTAGGTAAACATACTTGGCTAGGTTTATTACTTGAAAGACACAATTTTTGAACACCACACAGAGATCTTAATGGCCATAAATTACTATGCACATGAATGAATATACAAATATTTATGACTAAATTGATCCTGAAAATTCAGAGAGGCAATCATTTCTATCATTGTTATTTTGATACATTTTAATTACGCATAAGCAAAATTCAGCTGTGGATATAGTCAACTAGGTACAAAGTGTATTCTAATTCTCTTGACTTTAAGGATCTCTTAGGGAGAGTTTTCTTGAAAATTGTTTTAAGGAGAAAAAGTCTCATTTAGTCTATCTGCAGGAAGGTTTATAGCAATATTTATTTTTTACAACTTTGACATCATGGCTTAAAATCTTATTTAGAGGTTTGTGAGTAACCCATTTCTCACTGATGTCTAGCTTTTGCCAAAGTATCTCCAAGATGATTATTTTTAAGAGCTTACACTTAAACATGATGCCCAAGATAACTTATAGAAAGTTACTTTGTAGAACTTGTAAAATTGGTATTCACATATTTTTAGCCATTAAAATAAATTCCTGATGTTAAGAAGATTTGTGTTACTGCACTAACTTCACTAATGCTCTTTCTGCTTTTGAACAAGTGTCTTGCTATTTTATAATATGTCTTTCATACTTTAATATTGTAATATCTGATGAAGCAAGTCTTCTTTGTTACTTTTCTTTTAGCAGATAGTCTTGGCTACATTTGCATGTTTTGGTCAACAGATGAAATTTAGAATTACTTTTCTAAGGTCCAAAAATGTAAACCTACTTACTTCATCGTGGACAGTTTAGTCTTTCTGATAACTTACTAAGATAAATAATAATAGGACTCAGAATAATTCCATGTAATGCTTGTTGTGTATATAATATGTGCTTGTCAATATAATAAGTGCCACATGAATAAACTCAAATGATGTAATTGCTTACCTGGAAATCTAAGGGAATCAACTGAGAACTTATTAAAAACCAGGACACTTAGAGGGGCGCCTGGGTGGCTTAGTCGGTTAAGCGTCCGACTTTCGCTTAGGTCATGATCTCGCGGTTCGTGGGTTCGGGCCCCGCGTCGGGCTCTGTGCTGACTGCCAGCTCAGAGCCTGGAGCCTGTTTCAGTCTGTGACTCCCTCTCTCTCTGACCCTCCCCTGCTCACGCTGTCTCTCTCTCTCTCTCCTAGAAATAAATAAAAACATTAAAAAAAAAAAACAGGACACTTAGAAAGGTAGCGGTGCAATGAATAGCTTTCCTACGTCAAAATTATATCTACTCAGAAATATAATGGAGGAAAAAAAATCATAGTATCAGTCTAGAACTCTATGACAAAAACTCTAAAACTCTACCAAGTGAAGAACGTGAAAGGAAATAAAGAGACAGACCATGACCTTAGAAAATGCAAATATTGTAAAGCTGTTAATTTTCTAACCTAATCTAAAAATGCAACATAATTCTAATCAAAATTTCTATAGGCTTTTTGGTGGGGGAATTTGTCAAAATGATTGTAATGTTTATGTGGAAGAATAGCCATTCCAGAATTACCCAAGAACATTCTGAAAGGAAATAATTAGGAGATACTAGCCCTACTGTATATTTAAAAGAATTACAAGGCTTCATTGCTTATTCCATTTTGGTATCACTATCTCACAAATGGTAAATCAATGGATCATAATAGGAAGTCCAGCAATGGACTCAAATACATACAAATATTTAGAACCTAATGAAAGTAGCATTTCATATCAGTGGAAAAGAATGCATTATTTAATATCACTATTGAATAACTATTGGCCATTTGGAAAAGTTAGATTTTTACACCAATTGATTCCTATGGATAAATTCTGTAGCTATCAAATATACAAATGCAAAAAAAAAAAAGGAAAAATAAACATACCACAGAAAACAGGCAAACATTTTTATAATCTAAGCATAACAGAAAGCTTTTCTAAGCATGAAAACTCAAAGATCATTAAATGAAAATATGTTCATTTGACTGCAAAAGATACACAATTTTTTAAGGAAGAAAATATTATAAATGAACACAAATAGTGACAGGTGGTGATACTAAATATCAACTGTATGTAGCATGAGTCCATCTGGGTAAAACTAAGTACATATATCTCAATTGTATGCCTGGAGAGATATGTTGAAAAAGGTTGCTATGAAATATTTATGTTAGTTGTCTCGGTGGATTCATTATCAGGAACACAAACCTTTACTGCAAGTGCAAATTACTATTTAAAAATTATTACATGATAAATTTAGTATTTCAAATCATTAGGGAAAAGATGGATCATTTAATATGTAGAATTGGACAAATGGCTAATCATTTGGAAAAATAAAATTATACCCTAACTTCACATCTTCATACAGATAATATTATTTTTCATTCAAAAAATATTCATTGAGTACTAACAGAGATGTACAAGAAGCTAAACATAATGACATGGTATCTGTCCTCCTCTAGCCATAGTGCTTGTAAATTTTTACAGAAATATGTTTGTAAATGAGAACAATAGATGAAAAATTTCTGATATAAACAAGCAACCATGAAATATCTGTACAATCTCGGGGGTGGCAAAGGCTTTTCTGAAATGATCAAAGGAAAAACCAATAAAGAAAAAGATTGATGAATTTCATTTATACAAAACATTTCAATGTCTCTGTATATAATAACTTTATAGGCACCATAAAAGAGGCAACAACAAACTAGAAAAAGTAGTTGCTGTCCACACAGTAGACCAATATAGTAGGATAAAAAAGACTGATGCCCCTTAGAAAATACTAAGTGAAGGACTTGAATAGGCAAGACCAAAACATAAAATATGTGACCAATAAGTACATGAAATAAATATGCAATTTCACGATTAATACAAAAATTAAAGTATCAATATGATAATGCTCTTTGCTTATTTTATGAAAAAATATCAAAAAGAATGATAGCTCCCAGAGTGAGCAAGGATATAAGAAAAGTCTCTTATATACTGTTAGTAGGAATGTACATTGGTAAGACATCTCTAGAGAAAAGTTAAATTTGTATCCATTAAAACATTTAATATTTTTTCACTTAACAATACTTTCTGAGTCAGAAAGTGCATGCAACAATTTCTCTTAAAGCAGTAATCATTGTAAGTACATTAGCAATGCTAATGCTGTATATAATAACATAATTGGAAAAATGCTCAAAGTTCAACAATGTGGGGCTGACTGAATAAATTATGATACCAGTACACCATGGAATATTATTTTGTTATTACGGTGCTGCAGAAGAGTTTTTATCATCATTAAGGTGACACCAAAAAATGTTGATGATATTTATTAGAAACACAGAAGAGGTGGGGAGCAGGTAAAAAATGAAATTAATGTGCTGGAGAATGCTGAAAACAATTCTCTTTGGTGTAAAGTAATTCAATCTGGTACAAGATGAGGCTAAGGCTCTAGTGTAAAGAGAAGGGTAAGATGGAGGAGAGAAATGAAAACACTGCTTCGCTTTCTAAATTCATCAGGTGACTTTCTTGCTAGCTCAAATGAAGAAACTCATCTCACTTTTCTTATAAAGCATTATGAAGCTTAAGCTCTGCCACTTTCAACTCTGGAGACTCCACAATCCATGAGTGATGCAATTGGTCATTGTATACAACTCTGATTTTTAAGCACTATGTGTGCAAAGCAGAGGTTTTGTGTTTAAGCTTCACCTGCAACTAGATGGTAAACATGTTGGGAAAACAAATGAATCTGGTAAAAACAGTACGGAGGTTCCTCAAAATATTATATACAAAAATACCATGTGCACTAATAAGTCCATTACTGGGTATTTACCTATGAAAGGAAGTGAAATCACTAATTCAAAAAGATATAGGCACGCTTATGTTTACTGCAGCATTGTTTTCAATAGGCAAGATATGGAAGCAACTGAAGTGTTGATAAATGGGAAAAGAAGACATGGTATACATATATAGAGAATGGAATATTAGCCATAAAAAAAGAATGAGATCTTACCATTTGTGACAATACCAATAGACCTAGAGAATATTATGCTACGTGAAACAAGTCAGGGAAAGACACATACCATACCATATGATTTCACTTATATGTGTAATCTAAAATACAGAACAAAATGAACAAAAGCAGAAACAGTCCCATAAATATAAAAAACAAACAGATGTTTGCCAGAGGGGAAAAAGGTGGGAGAATGGGCAAAATGGGTGAAGGGAAGAGGGTGATACAGGCTTCCAGTTATGGAATGAATAAGAAAGATACAGCATAGAGAATATAGTCAGTGTTATTGTAGAAGCATTGCATGGTGACAGATGGGAGCTATACTTGTGGTGAGCTGGTGAGCACAGCATAATATATAAACCTATGGAATCACTGTATTATACACCTGAAATTAATGTGACTTTGTGTGTCAGTTGTACTTTTGTGGGGGAAAAAAAGAAAGGATGGCAAAATGAAAAAAAAAAGGAATAGATCTAATAGATCCATTTTGCAAGATTTTAATTTTGGCTCTGCTATTTATTGTGTGACTTTCTGCAAGTTACTTATCTTAAGTCTCTGCTTCCTTGTTTGTAAGTGGGAGAATATAGCCTACTTCAGAATGGTTCTGAAGATGATTTGATATAACTCCAGCAATGTCTGGAGTCTGTAATTCTTTGTTAACAATCCACTTCAAAAGAAAAAGAAAAAGAAAGGATGTAAAAGCTCTCTTAACTAAGGGCCCATGCTGCCCTCCTCAAAGAAACTGTAAGACCAAATCCACCTTGTTCTGATCAGTCATTACTCAAGTAAGCCTAAAAAACAAAAAACAAAAAAGAAAAAAACTACAACGATTTGTGACATCTCTTCAACAAAATCTGTAATGCCAGTCTCACCATCCATGCTCTATTGTACCAACATTCTGCACTTCTTTGATCTTGACCTTGTATGTCACCCCTTCCATTATAACCTCTCAATTTTTGCTCTTTGGTCTCTCCACCCTCTTTCCTCAACGGAAGTCTGGATCTCCCCTGAGGACTCTGCTTCCCTTGTATTCTCAAATAGATTTTTGTTTTGTTTATTTTAGTTTTGTTTTTAAATATTTTTATCCCTTTCATACCTTAGAGCCAGAGGTATGCCTGGCTGGTTTCTATTGCCACTTCTAAACCATTATTTCTTCACTGTTTTTAAAGAAGCAAGCAAACCAACAAAATTTGCTCTCAATCCCAGATGTTTAGGTAATTTGACAATATTGTCATCTACTAATCTTCCACTTATTCCCCTTGTATTATTGGAGGTAATATAACATAACAGCTACTGTGTATCCCAATCGTGCCACAATTCTGGATGACTTCATAACAACATAAATGGCCATTCAACACTCTGACTTCTGAATTTTTTTACCTGCTTTCATCACCAGACCTAACTGTCCCCTCCTCCACTCTGACAACAATCTCTAATCTTCTCTCCTAGTTTGCTTGTTTAACTGTATCCATCATGATTATTCTTTGAACTCAAAAGACCAGGCAGTCCTTTGATCCTTCTTCCCTACTTCAGCTCATCATTTCCTTATCTTCTTTCTTCAGTGCCCTCTCTATCCAATTTAAAATACATTAGAGTCATACTCTTATTAATACAAACATCCTTAGGTTTCTGTCTTTTCCTTTTACCCTCCAATAAAATCTCAGTCCTGCTTGAAATCAATATCTTCCTCACTACCTGCATGCCAGTAGTCTAACTGTTCCGGACTGAATGCTTTTGTTTCTCTCCAAATCCATACATTGAGATCCTAGCCCTCAGTGAGATAGTATTTGGATATGGAATCTTTGAAGGTAGTTAGGGTTAGATAAGGTCATCAGGGCAGGCCCTAATGATGGGTTTAGTGCCCTTCCAAGAAAAGACACCAGAGAGCTTGCTCTCTCTCCCCCACTCCCGAACCCAACCCTCTGCACACAAAGAAGAGGTCATGTGAGCACACAGGAGGATGGCAGCGCCCTTTAAGCTAGAAAGGGAGTTCTTACCAGGAACCCAACTGACTGGTTGAATTTGGACTTCCCAGCACCTAGAAAATAAATCTCTATCATTTAAAGCCACCAAGACTATATTATTTCATTATGGTGACTTGAGATGAATAAGACAATAATAATGCCAAAGTCGATAGGGTGGATGTATCACAATGTGAGTTTACTATCACCAAATTCAAATGGATCCTCAAATACTGACCAGGAGTCCTAAGTTTCATTAGTGAAATTATTCTACTATTCACTATTTGAAAAGATTATTCGAATCTTTCATTTTGCAGGTAACACAGAAGCTTTCAGACGGCAACCCCCTGGACTTTCTAATAATAAAAGTTCAAAACGACTTACATCTACATGGACACTACCACCCTTTTCTCTGGTTATAACTGCAAATTGGTGCCTCTGACCAAAGATCCATCCATCCATCTGTGCTTTGGATCCCACTACTTTTCTGCATTCTCTTTTCTGATCACTTTTTTCTCTCTCTTATATTAACTAACCCTTCCTTTCTAGTGGATTCATTCTGTCAACTTTAAAATGTGCTCAAGTCACTTTGGTGAAAAGCAACAATACCACAATAGAGATAAAAATACCAACATCCCTCTGTTTAACATTCCCCATGTGCCACTCCCCTCTCTCTCCCTGCCTTCATGTGGTTCCACCTTAATTGTCACTGAAACAGTGCTTCCTGATTTGCAGAAGTACTGTGTATATGAAGGAAATGAGCTTTTTGTCCATGATATTAATGTCAAGTGTGTTTTATTAGTCTGTCATTTTTCATTTGCTTTGTTTATGGATAAACTTGCTTCATGGATTTTAAAAATGCTTTTAAATGACAAAGGTGCAGAGATTTCTCTACATTCCCTCTTCCAGAAAAAAAAGACTTCTTAGGATTAAGTTGGGGAAAGAACGATGGACTGGTCTAATTCCACGTTAGAGGTCCTCTATATGGCGCTGACAGCAGCTGTCTTCATTAAAATGCGGTGTAACATTTCTATGACCTTGCCTAAGATAATTACAAAACCTAGAGTCAATAGAGTGGCTCTTGCTCAGCTTAGTGCCAACTCAGTGAGGACCAACAGTGTGATATGCCTGCCAAGTTTATGTAACCCAAACTATATTAAGAAAAACCTAGAAATATCATATGTTTGCACGTATAGGAGGATTAGGAGGAACTTAACTGAGGACCATGGGGGAGATGAAGGGGGAAATGGTGGGGGAAAGGGAGAGAGGCAAACCATGAGAGACTCTTGAATGCTGAGAAACAAACTGAGGACTGATGGATGTAGGGGGGAGGGGGGAGAAAGGCATGGAGGAGGGCACTTGTGGGGATGAGCACTGGGTGTTATATGGAAACCAACTTGACAATAAACTATTTGTAAGAAAAAAAAATAAAAAGAGAAAAAAAATAAAAGTTCCCATTATAAGAAAAAAAAAGAAAAAAAAGAAAAGAAAAACCTAGAGAGAGACTAGAATAAGGGAAAAGATAGCCCCATCACATACTCTTCACAACAGATCACTTCCGGAATGATGTCTTTATAAGAAATGCAAGTTGGAGTACCAGTGATATTACAACTTGAGAAACTGTGCCCAAACATTCATTTATATTTTGTCCATGCTCTACAGTTCTCATAGTCACTACATTTATTATCTCACTGACTCTCAATATAAATATATAAGGTAACATTATCCCCATATTACAGATGAGAAAACAGAGGCCCAGATTGGGAATAGACTAGCCAGGAGGTGGAGCTTCCTGAATTTAAATACAAACTCTTTTGTTCCAGGATTGGCATGAACCATGAATTGAACTGCAATAAACCCAGAGGCAGAGGGCTAGGACTATGGATTCTGGAAGTCATATTCCAGTAGGAGCTTTTGAAGAAGCTAGAGATGTTTAGCCTGAAAGAGACAGATGCTTTTAGAAGGCCTGTGTAGCTATTGTCAAATATTCGAAACCCATCACATGAAGGAGGAAGGATACTTCTTTATTAACTCCAATGGGCAGAACTAAGACTAATTGAGGAAAATTATGATGAACCAGGATAGTGAAGTCAAAACTGGCTGAAAGAGTGACAAGTGTTAAGCTGCAGAACTGTGTCCAGATAGGTCAGCCAAGTAATGACCCCAGAGCAATAGAGAGCCAGCGTGGTTGCCTAAAGCTGGTGGGAGGGAGGGTCATCAGCCCAAGTGTCTGCAGTTGGATTTTACCTGCTTTTGTGGGCCGGATGTCCATCTAATGCACCAATCTTGCTCAGTTTTTATTCCACTCCCAGCAGTTTCCTCTGATGTGGGGTCTTGTCCTGGAGGAGAACCCTGGCTGGTCAGTTTGGAAAGTTTATAGTTCACAGCTGACTGCAGACCCTTCCCACTCCAGCTGGATTGGGCAAAGACCCTCCCAGTACCTGCAGGGTTTTTCATAGGCCTGCAAGTGCTCTCATTTACCTATTGGCTATATTGGATTTTCCTGTTCTAGATCTATAAATGCGTCGTGGCTTCTCTCTGCTTTCTCACAGCTGCTGGAGAGTGCCCAGGGCTTGCTGCTCTTGGTGGTTTATCCCAACCTGTTTGCATTTGGGGATCATGGGACTATCTCATCACCTAGTTTTGTGGTAAATGTTGTCCACAGCCAGGTTTCTTGGTTTGGCTGCCTAGAAGTTCTGTTTATAGGACATTTCAAGAAGATCCAAAACCTTACTGACCCATCACCACCATCCTGAGAGAATTCTCGAGCCTGCTACTGTTACTTCAAGCTCCTTCTTCAGCTCTCTACCTTGGTATCTACTAATTAAATTATATTCAGTCGCCTCTTGGAAATGATCATCAGCATATAATGAAACACAACACTTCTGTAAAGGGGCTTGGAGTTTACAAAATAAATTAAGCTCTGCCAAAACATAACTTAAAAAAGAAACTCAAGGAAATTTAAAAACAAATATAAAGACATTTTTTTCACAGTGAGTCACAGTCCTGGGGTGGGTAAGATAGGCCATTTATCCACTTTTTGCATCCTTCACCCCAGTAAAGAACGATACTCACAGTTGGATGGCTGACTCAGTAATTTGTCAGTTTTGCCTGACTAAAGTCACATCATTGATTGATGCCAAATCTTGCTCAATTAAAGGTTCATTTTTCTCTTGGTTGTTGGCAAATCCAACACTGATTATGGGTTATTAGCACCCACCCCCTCAGATTTCTAATGTGCTGGGAGCAGTGCTGGGAGCTTGGAGCCTTTGCCTGCATACCAATTACAGCAGCAGCAAAGAGCTCAGCCACACCTTTCTATTCTGGGCGCAAGGACACCTGCCAGGATGCCTGACTGCAGGGAGGGATATGTTTATTCAGGTCCTTCCTAGGGAGATTAAAAGAAAAATGGATCTTTTCCAATCTCCATCTCACCACCAGCTCTGCACCTTCATTGCTAATAAAAATGGTGATACTTTGTGACAACATTTGGCTCTTTTTTTTTACTTGTCTGTTCACTTTTCATTTGCTCATTTATTGTATTTATTCAATAAATATTTTTGAGGGCTGGCTTGTGAGGCAAGTGAAAACAGTACGGAGACCACAGACGGGTGAGACTGAGTCTCCTAAGCCATGTGTGAAAACAGACTGTTATATTGCAGGAGTTCCTATGCAGGATGCGGACACTCCAAAACCACTGTGGGTGGCCACAGTTTCTCTGACGTTTTCGGAGGAGAAAGAAGACCTGGACTGCCTTTGGCCTGTTCTTTCATAGGGCTTTAATTTTTTCATTGTTTTCCACTTTGGGATGGCCCTTCATCCCCTCAACAGGCTCCATCCATAGCAAGACTTTAGAGAATGAAAAGTAGCTGCTCCTCCCTACATGACTGAAGCCTCCAGGGGAGGAGTCTGTGTTGCAGGGCTGCAGCTGCAGACTTTTCTCTGCATTCTTGTTTCCATGCCTGATTGGGCCCACAGGTCTCCACTACTACCAAGTGCGTTTGTATGTGAGGACTGCTTTTCCAGCATCCACAGGCCTCCTGGGCCTCGTAGCTCCTGCAGCCCTTCCTCCATCCTCCAAGCCAGCAGTGTATTGTCTCCTTTCCTCTGTACCCTCTGCTTTGGTCTTCACATCCCCTTCTCTCACTTTGGGAATATTTAAAAACTTTTGTGTCTTACAGTGTATCAATCTTTTCTTTACAGTTGCTGTGTTTGGGCATGTTTAGAAAGTCTACTTCTTTGAGATTAAAGCAAACAATGGTTTGATAATCTTTCTTGCTTATAGCATTTTAGATTTGAGGGTATTTTGTATGTTACAGTTGTAATATTATCTTTCTTGATGGGGAGGTTGGGAAAATGGTGACTAAGTAAGCTCTGCCTATTCAGTTCTACAGCATTCTCATATTTTTTTTCTTCCAAATTTTTATTTAAATTCAAGTTTATAAACATACTGTAATACTGGTTTTGGGAGTAGAATTCAGAGATTCATCACTTATGTATAATACCCAGTGCTCATTGCAATAAGTGTCCTCCTTAATATCCATCACCTACTTAGTCCATCCACCACCCACCTCCCTCCATGAACCCTCAGTTTGTTATCTATCATTAAGACTCTGTAGTGGTTTGCTCCCCTCTTGCTTTTTGTCTCTCTCTCCTTGTTCACCTGTTTTGTTTCCTAAATTTCACATATGAGTGAAATCATACAATTCTGTCTTTCTCTGACTGACTTCACTTAGCATAATACACTCTAGATCCATCCACACCATTGGGGATGGCAAGATTTCATTCTTTTTGATGGCTGAGTAATATTTCATTGTGTACCACATCTTCTTTACCCTTTCATCAGTTGATGGGGACTTGGGCTCTTTCCATAGTTTGGATTTGTTGATAATGCTGTTATAAACACTGGGGTACATGTACCCCTTCAAATCTATATTTTCAGTCTTTGGGTAAATACCTAGCAGTGCAATTGCTGGATTGTAGGGGTAGCTCTATTTTTAACTTTTTGAGAAACCTTCATACTTTCCAGAGTGGCTGCACCAGTTTGCATTCCCACAAATAGGGTAAGAGGAAGCCCCTTTCTCCGCATCCTCGTCAACATCTGTTGTTTTCTGTGGTATTGATTTTAGCCATTCTGACAGGTGTGAGGTGGTATCTCATCATGGTTTTGATTTGTATTTCTCTGATAATAAAGGATGTTGAACATCTTGTCACGTTAGCCATCAGGATGTCTTTGGAAAAAATTCTATTCATGTCTTCTGCCCTTTCTTCACTGGATTATTTATTTTGTGGGTGTCAAGTTTGATAAGTTTTCTATAGATTTTGGACACTAGCTCTTTATCCGATATGTCATTTGTGAATATATTCTCCCAGTCTGTAGGCTGCCTTTTAGTTTTGTTGATGGTTTCCTTTGCTGTGCAGAGCTTTTTATCTTCAGGAAGTCCCGATAGTTCATGTTTGCTTTGGTTTCCCTTGCCTCCAGAGACGTGTTGAGTAAGGAGTTGCTGCGGCCAAGGTCAAAGAGGTTTTCACCTGCTTTCTTGTCTAAAATTTTGATGGCTTCCTGTCTTAGATTTACATCTTTCATCCATTTTGAGTTTATTTTTGTGTATGGTGTAAGAAAGTGGTCCAGATTCATTTTTCTGCATGTCACTGTCCAGTTTTCCCAGCATCATTGCTGAAAAGACTGTCTTTTTTTCTATTGGATATTCTTTCCTGCTTTTTCAAAGATTAGTTGACCATATAGTCATGGGTCCATTTCTGGGGTTTCTATTCTGTTCCACTGATCTGTGTGTCTATTTTTTGTGCCAGTACCATACTGTCTAGATGACTACAGCTTTGCAATATAGCTTGAAATCCAAAATCATGATGTCTCCTGCTTCACTTTTCTTTTTCAGGATTGCTTTGGCTCCTTGGGGTCTTCTGTGTTCCATACAAATTTTAAGATTGTTTGTTCTAGTTCTGTTAAAAATGCTGGTGATCAGGATTGCATTAAATGTGTAGAATGCTTTGGGTAGTTATTTTAACAATGTCTATTCTTCCAATCAATCCATGAGCATGGATTTTTTTCCCCCATTTCTTTGTGTCCCTTTCAATTTCTTTCATAAGTGTTCTATAGTTTTCAGAGTACAGATCTTTCATCTCTGTTTAGGTTTATTCCTAGGTATGTTATTGTTCTTGGCACAGTTGTAAATGGGATTGATCCCTTCATTTCTTTTTCTACTGCTTTTTTTATTGGTGTATAGAAAGGCAACAGATTTCTGTACATTGATTTTGAATCCTGTGATTTGGTTGAATTCATATATTAGTTACAACAATTTTTTTGGTGGAGTCTTTTGGGTTTTCTACAGAGTACTATGTTGTCTGCAAATAGTGAAAGTTTGACTTCTTTCTGGCTGATTTGGATGCCTTTTATTTCTTTTTGTTGTCTGACTGCTGAGGCTAAGACTTCCAGTACTGTGTTGTTAAATAGTAATGATGAGAGTGGACATCCCTGTCTTCTGCCTCTTAGTTTTTTCCTACTGAGTACGATATTAGTTGTAGGTCTTTAGCATATGGCCTTCATGATGTTGAGGTATTCTCCATCATTCTCTACTTTGTTGAGGGTGTTTTTCAAAAATGGATGCTGTATTTTTTTTTTTTTTTTGGTCAAACAGCATTCTTAAACTTTAAATTAGGCATTTACTATTTTCATTATTTTTATTGTCTTTTTACATCTCTAGATAACCTTTTTTCAAATGCTCAAATAAATCAAATAAGGACTGTAACTGGTGGCAATCAAAGTTTAAGAAATAGTGTAAAGGGGCACCTGGGTGGCTCAATTGGTTGAGTGTCTGACTTCGGCTTGGGTCATGACCTCACAGTCTGTGAGTTCCAGTTCTGAGTCAGCTGTCTGTGCTGACAGCTCAGAGCCTGGAGCCTACTTTGGGTCCTATGTCTCCCCCTCTCTCTGCCCCTCCCATGCTCATGGTCTGTCTTTCTCTCTCTCTCAATAGTAAATAAATGTTAAAAATTTCTTTAAAAAGTAGTGTGAAAATTCATGTGACTTTATAGTAGTAGTGTATTTTGTAGTGGATATAATTGATTAATTATTTCCAGATTAGTCATGTACAGAAAGAATGATGCCCAGGACATACTGCTCAGGATAGTCAAGGAAAAGCATTATCAGATAAGGCCCCCATGTGGCAGTTTAATGACTCGCTGTATGTACAAAATTAATGTCCTTCTCAACAAGAAATCTTTTCAGCAAATATGTCAACCAAATTCCCAGAACAAGAAGGATTTGACAAAACTTTATTATCTAATCATCTAAGATGGAGTTTTACTGAATCTTCAGTCATAAATAAAAATTTGTAATACAAACAATATGAAAATGTACTTGAGGCTAGAGAGCCAATTTTAAGAATAATGACACCTCATTTTCCAGTATTTGACAAAACCACTCAGTTTTGTCTTCTTGTTAAATGTTAAGGACTTGTGTGTCCTCTCCCTCCCATGGCACCAACCAGCATAGGCCTCTAGGAATTTTCTTGACGATTGACAGCTTTCCACTCTTCCTTTTGCAGTTTCGTTTTTAAACAAAAATATTTTCAATTTGAGTCATGTTTGTTATTGCCAGTGCAAACATTTTGCAATGACTGCATGCATAGCTAGTGCATCTGTTTCCTGATGGCTACTTCTGAATTTAAACCGTTGGTCTAGCAAGAAGGGACAAGTTAAATCAGAGCTGAAAGGGCTGCCTTGATGATTTTAGAGACTTTTTTTTTTTTTCAAACTCAGATATTAGTTATCTACAGATTTATTATACAAAACCTTTTTAGAGTGTTCAACGTAAAGTAACAATACCACCTTTGTATAATATACATGAATGACAGAAATATCTACACTAAACTATGTATTCTATAACAATCATCTTTGACAGAAACGTCAATACCGGAGGTGGAAGTTATATGGATTTTGGGGTCACCAAAATTGTAAAATTTCAGTGAAATAATGCCAGATGTAACTTGAAGTTACATTTATTGTGAACCTATGTATGCAGGGAACTGTGCTAGGTTCCGCAAGGACAGTAGTTATTACAGATTTCACTCTAAAACCTGAGCATATTGATGCCAAGGGAGGTGGACCGCCACATAGGTGAGTATGGGAGAAACAGAGGCCAGGACCTTACTGCTGGTGAGGCCGGAGGGTGGAGAAGTTTTGCAAAGTGGGCGCTAGATTCCAAACACGCGCGACAAGAACTCCACTCTTCTCAGGGAGCAGCCCTGAGAAGCCAAGGGCCAAACCGTGCCTAGACTCACTGTTCGTCACCCAATACCGGAGTCACTGCCCAGGCTGGGAGAAGGGGGAAGAGACAAGACAGCACATTAGCACCGCGCTCGCTCTCACGTGGGTGGTCAGTGCTGGCTACAGGACATGCTGGGTCTAGGGTGGGAGCGATGTAGAGTGGACAGTCAAGAAATCCCACCAGGAGGGGCACCTGGGTGGCTTAGTCGGTTAAAGCGTCCGACTTTCGCTGAGGTCGTGATCTCGCGGTTCGTGGGTTCGAGCCCCGCATCGGGCTGTGTGCTGACTGCCAGCTCAGAGCCTGGAGCCTGTTTCAGAGTCTGTGACTCCGTCTCTCTCTGACCTTCCCCTGCTCACGCTGTCTCTCTCTCTCTCTCCTAGAAATAAATAAAACATTAAAAAAAAAAAAAAAGAAATCCCACCAGGAGAGGCCCAAGAGGGCTAGTCTACTGGCATTTTCCCTCCCCGGGGCTATTTGCCTCTGTTTTCCAGGCCAGAGGAGGGAATTAGGACAAGAAAAAACCCTTGCTCCATTCCTGGGAGTCAAGTGCTAGGTAGGGTATGAGGCCGGACTGCTGCATTTTTGTGGCTGAGGACATTAGAAGAGATTAAGGGCAGGAAAAAGATGAGCTGCTAGAGATCCCAGTGGTTAAAGCCCGGCTTCGGACGAGGGTCGGCGTACTGCCTGGGGCTCTCCGGCGCCCCGCATCCCACAATCCCCAGGCAAACCGCGGCGCTGCTCCGCTGCGTGCTGGCTGCCTGCGGCACGCGTGCCGCGAGCGCGATCCCGGCGTCTTGACAGCTGCCCACACGCCGGGGCGGTGCCCGAGCACGCTGCTTTAAAACGCCACGCGGCTGGCCCCGCCCCTCGCGCGCCGTGATTGGCTCCAGGTGGACGGCATTGGCTTGATAGGTGCAGGGCGGGCGGGGCCGCGCGCGCGAGGTTCGTGGTCTCCTCGCGGCCTCAGCAGCTGGGGCGCAAGTGGCGGCAGAAGGCGGGTGGTAGGGCGTGAGGGCTCGCGGGAACGCGCGCGCGCTGGCAGCCGAGGTCCCTCGGGAAGCAGGAGAGCGCCCGACACCGCCCCGCCCGCGCCGCCCGCGCTGGCGGCGCGCGTGAGGGCGGGGGAGGTGCGTGCCTGTGTGCGACTGAGTGTGTGCGTGTGTGTGTTTGTGGCGCTTGGGTGCGGAGCGTGAGCCGTCAGTGCCCGGGTACGAGTTCCGCCGCGGTCTTCCACACCATCCGTTGGTCCCTGGTCCTTCCCCACGACCCTCCAGTGTCCCCGGGGTCGCAAAAACGAACAAGAGCATTGGGGGCAGGTATAGGGGGGAGGAAGGGTAGCAGCAGACAAAAGGGGCGCGGGGGTCAGCCCGCTATGGCCTCCCGGAGCCTGGGGGGCCTGGGTGGGAGCCGCGGCGGGGGCGGCGGCGGCGGCGGCGGTAAGAAGAGCCTGAGTGCCCGCAATGCTGCGGTGGAGAGGAGGAACCTGATCACCGTGTGCAGGTACGGCGCGGCCCGCAGCCCGCTGCGAGGGGAGGGGGCCGCCGGCGCCGCGGGCTGAGGGCTGAGGGTTTCGAGCGAGCGCGCGGGCTCCTTGGGGGTCGCGCGGACCCGGGGCTGTGGCCCCTGTCTCTGCAGCAGCGGGCGTGTCCACCGGCGCGAGCGCCCTGAAAGGAGCCGGGGTCTGGGCACCCCCGAGGCCCGAGACTTTCCGTCCGTTTCAGCCCTGGAAGCCAGCGAGGAGAAGGCTTGGGGCGGGGCTGGGGGAGGATTTGTTTTGAACGTGCCTTCTAGTGTCAGAGTAAAAGAGGAGGGCAGGGAGGAAGAGCTCTTTCATTTACTGCACATTAAGCTGTCAACTAGCTCTTGGGAAAGTCGTCGTTACTGTGATTGTTGGCTGTGTTGTCTCAAAATCGGAATGCATTTTGGTTTTGTTTTGGCTTGTTTACATATGTATTCAGTCATTACGTTCCACCAGTATTGAGTGTCTACTACCACGAGCCTGGCGTGTGTGTGTGTGTGTGTGTGTGTGTGTGTTTCTCTCCACTTTTGAATTGCAGTGCTAGTGCAGTTTCCGCAGTTGTTTTTACGAGTGGGACTTCTATCGAGGCTTCATGTCAATGATTTATTCCAAGTCTGCCTCTCCTTAAATGTTTTCTAGTTATAAATGTAGTATTCCTTTACCGTAGAAAATTCAGAAACATAAAAAGGAATAATTAGTATCTGTAAGTCTAGTATTCAGAAATAACAGATTTTTCACCAAACGCCTCCACAACAACCATGGATAATCCTCTGAGAAATAGGGAATGAACACACCTTTCCCTTCCTTGCATTTCTATCTGTATATTTCTTCCTGTGTAAAATGTGTCTGGCATCTTATGTAGTATATAGATACAGATATTTATACTAGGACTTACATTCAGTTAACTTTCAGTGTCTTTTTTTTTTTTTTTTAACTTGGACTGTTACAGATGTTTGCCTAAATAGCAGAAAGACCTGCCTCACTAACTGTTACAGCACTTAGAGCTCTAAACCATATTATAATGTGGAATTAGTTTAATCTACCATTTGTGCTGTCTAGGATGCAACCTTTTGAGGAAGACAGGTATTAAATATATTTAAATCCATATAATTTTTTTTAAGTTGGGAAAAACAGAACAATAAGCAAAGCTGATTTCTTAGTTTTATTTTATATACATTAAAAATTATTATTTTATTTTTCTAAATGACAGTCATCTCAAGCAGGATCCAACATTTACTGCGTTTCTTGGGGTAATGTATTTTATAAAAGTTACATCACAGTTAAATTTCACAGGAGAGCTTTTTGCTCAATTGTCTTTTTGAAGTTTTTAAAAAACCTTCCTACTATGGCATCTGATACTCAGTAAATATTGAATGAATAAATTCAGTGGTGGGTACTATTTCTTTTGCCTCTGCATTTTTGTCGTGGCTGATTTTAGGTTAATTTTCATTTGCTCCCTCATCAGAGGCAGGCCTAAAAAAAGGGCTTGTATCTCAACCTTATTTAAATAAAATTTTAAGTTATGTTTAAGAAATTTCAGTCACATTGTGCTGATTTGTGTGGACAGCTGTCTGAGCTAGCTGTATTTTCATTAATTTTTATTTGCATAATTATTTTCTATGGTGAATGAGTATCAGTGCTGACGTTATAATTTACATATTTAGTATTGTAGCTAAAATACATTTCAGTTTTTCAACTTGTGTATAGATTTATGTGGAGTTACTAAGGTTGTTCTTCATGTCCCAAGAGGTGATAGTTTATATAAATTATCATCCATCTCAGTAGTAATGGGATTTGTTTGATAGGCTTTGTCTAAAAGGCTTTTACTTTTTGGGGGAAAAAAGTCACTATAGGCCATTTGTATGTTTTAAGTAACTCTGCTAATTCAGCAAAATGAACAAATGAATATTTATGCATTTGTGTTTCTTTGCCTTTCAGAGTTACAAAATTGTGGAATCTTACCCATATCTCTTAAGGAATTCATTATTTTTTACTTTTTATTGATCAAGTTAGAGGTGATTTAATCGTTAAGTTGGGAAGAAGTTGGTTTAGAGTTTGATTTCTAAGTTTACCTTGTCATTAGTTGTAGGTCCTTTAACAAGCCATGCAAACATCTCATTTTCTAGTTTTCACATATGTAAAATAACCTTGGACTACATCACTAGTAACCTTCAGTAACAGCCCTAAGTATAATAATAATCTTCATGCCAAATGTGTTCATATTTTCTTTTGAATTTCTCCAAGTATGAGCAGGGCAATGGTAGACCTATGTTTTATGGTAGCTAGATGAAGCGTGTGCATTTTTCTCTTTAAACAAAAATATTTTGAACTGTGCCTTCCATTTTATGTTTCTCTACTGATGTTCTAGAAAACTTGTGAACAGTTTACAGAAGCAAACCAACACAAAATCCCCCCCGAAAATACTACCTCGTATAATTCCACTGTATCTATAATACTTCCATAATAATGCTTTTTCTTAACACTTAAACAACTTAGGCATATTCTCAGCTTAGTTTTTATTTATTTTTTAAAAAAAATTTTAATGTTTTATTTATTTCTGAGAGAGAGAGAGACACGGAGAGAGGCAGCGTGAGCAGGGGAGGGTCAGAGAGAGAGGGAGACCAAGAATCCGAAGCGGGCTCCAGGCTCTGAGCTAGCTGTCAGCACAGAGCCAGATGCGGGGCGCAAACCCACCAACGAACCTTGAAATCATGACCTGAGCCGAAGTCACACGCTTAACCAGCTGAGCCACCCAGGTGCCCCATCTCAGCTTAGTTTTAAAACCTTATTATGTAACTTCACAGTTCTTTGTTTTAAAGCCTTATACGTGAATACTATTGTTATGGTGTTGAACTTTTGAAGTGGGTTGTTTGGTTAGGTTAAGATAGTCAGGACCTGAATTAAATTACAGTACATTGTGATTGTGTATGTAATTATTTCATCTCTTGTTTCTGTTCCATTGAACATTGTATTGCAGCCTTAAAAATACTTGTATGGTACTTAGTAAGTAAGTACTATATTGTCATGCTTTTTACAGATTGTGGTAGAGAGAAAGTAGGTCATTTGAGGCCTCTAAATATTCCGCACTCAGCTCCAAAGTATTTGTAGACTGATGTTGGCTCCTATATACCAACAAGTATTTTTCCTACATATTCTCTACCATTTAGAACTTTGAAAAATTATTTTTTAAGGTCTTGTAGTTTTTTTTATAGCCTGCATTTTTCATCCATAGAAAATAAGGTACATTAGTCATTTTTTTCTGTCACTTTTAAGCTTCATGTTTTACTGAAAAGCTTACAGATTCCTTTGATTTTACTTCTGTTGACAAAGAGAATTAAATTCTAAAGTCTCTTTGTGGGTTAACATTGTTTTATGAGAAAGCTAGTATATATAGTATATATACAGTTTAAGTGTATATGCATAAACATATTTTAAAATAACATTTATTAAGCTTTTAGATCAATTCTTTAAGAGAAACTCCTCACACAGTCATGATTTTCCTGTCTTGTGAGGAGAAAGGATTAACAGAGTGATTTAAGAAGAAAGTGTGATGAGTGGAGACAAATCATGGTTTTCAAAATTCAAGTACTTCTAATAAGATGTACATAGTTATTCTTGGTTGTCTGTAGGTGAATATATTATTTCATAATTTGAATGTTATTTCAAGTAACAATAGGGCCTTATTTTTACAGTGTAGTAAGGGAATGAGGTGCTCATATTTTCCATGTTATTAATGTTTGAGTTAAGCTTAAAATTCTCCCATTAACTAGAGTGTTCTACTCAGCATTAATTGTGGAGTGCAATCTTCTGTATAACTGAAGCTTTTAATTTAGGTGTTCAAATTTAAGCCACACTAAATAACAGTATTTAAAACATTTTGGGTGAACTGCTTTTAAAAATGGATGACACATTTCCCTACCTTCTTTAAAAAGACTCTCTAAAGAATAATCTAATCCTTATTAAAGACTTCACTCTGAATCTGGTTCTGTGAATATGCCCTGTGCCCTGGGGGACTCTTGAAATACATACAGCTTTTTGCTATATGGCCCCAGAAGATTGTGTCTTTCAAGTTTTTTTGTCTGCTTTCGTGTTCTGATGTTGCCTCCTACCAAGTTATTATTTCTTACAACTCTGCCTGTTTCTAGTAGCTCTTTCCTTTATTCTTCCATTCTCACCTGCTTATTATAATTGGTTGTGAACTAGGAAAGCAGATAAGTAAATTTATCATGTGTTAAAAAAAAAAAAAAAGGACCCAGAGGCTTTATTTAAGTGAGTGATCTTTAGCACTCTGAACTTCACATTCTACTTGATGAATAGTCAGAAAAAAGGTCTCTTCCTATGCTTGAACTTGTTGGGTGAAATGCAGATATGTAAAATGTTACTGAGCATTATTGGCAATATAATCCTTTAAATAACTTTAAATTCAGTGACTTACTCTACTTGTTACTACTTGCTTGAGTATCCCTCATGAGACTGTATATTCCTTGACTGTAGTGATTATATTTTTGGCTAAAGCTCTTTTAGTCATGCTATGTGCAGCAGAACTTGGGGTCTGGTCTTTGATCAGCATTTTTAATTGTATTCTTTTGGAGCAGGTTCAGTATCATTTGTAAAGATTGTTAGAGCCCTGATAGTAGGTATTCACAACTGAGGTAGTATGATCATCTTTTCAGCAGTTAGTCCTCAATAAGCTTCTCAGCATTCATAGAGGGTCATTATCTTTTTCCCTAGCTAAAATGGGTTCATACTCAAAGAGAGTAGCTGTCTCCCATACATTTAACTGCACTATCTTTTTTTCACTTTATTTATTTATTTTGATACAGCTTCTCTGAGCTTTTATTTTATTATTATTTTTTAAATAGTTTATTGTCAAGTTGGTTTCCATTGCACTGTTTATCTTAACTTCATGGCTGATAGATAAATTTCAGAAGTTCAGTTGAAAGATAAGATACTCAAGGGGGAATATGTGAAGCTTATCCACTGTTGTATTCAGTCGTACAGCCTTAAAAGATCTATCTCTGAGTCGGTCCAAATCCTCAGGAAACAGTTGGGCACGTAGACAGCATTGCTTCACACACTCCTTTCACCAGGTGCTTTTACACAATTGTGCATTGGTAAGATTCCATCAGCCTATATCGTGGGTCATCAGAGAAGCAGTCACAGAAGGTCTTCTTGACATTGCTGTCAAGAACATCATTATGTCAAGAAGTATCTTCTTTTGGTAAAGATTTCTATGAAAAATATCAGTCTAATTTTAGTGCCAAGAATTCTATCTCTAGGCAGTTGGTTTATTTATATCTACTGGACACAAATGTGTAACTGACAACTTCTTTTTTCTTATACAGCTTGAGAAATTTTAGTATTAAATCTGTAGCCAAGCTTTAAATGATAGGTAGAACATGCAAGCATTGCATTTAGCCTTCTTAGCTCTTCTTTGTTTCCACATTTTTCATATAAATTATTACTGGGGCGCCTGGGTGGCTCCGTGGGTTTAAAATTCTGACTCTTTTTTTTTTTTAAAGTCTATGTTTATTAATTTTGAGAGAGATAGAGAGCAAGCAGGGGAGGGACAGAGAGAGAGGAAGACAGAATCCCAAGCAGGCTGGGCTTGTACCACCAGTGCAGAGCCCCATGCAGGGCTCGAACTTACAAACAGTGAGATCATGACCTGAGTGGAAATCAAGAGTGGGACACTTAGCTGACTGAGCCACCCAGGTGTCCCAAGATTCCGACTCTTGATTTTGGCTTTCATGATCTTATGGTTCATGGGATGGAGGCTGTGCCTGAGTGTATGGAACCTGCCTGGGATTCTCTATCTACCCCCCATTCCCTCTTCTCTTTCTCTTCTTCCCCCTTCCCTACTTGCACATGTGCGAGCTGTTTCTCTCAAAATAAACCTTAAAAAATAAACAATTACTGATTTATAATCTGTATACAAAAAATACGCAGAGCATTAGTGTACAGCTCAGTGAATTTTTTGCAAAGAGAACACTACAGTGTGACATATCCTAGGTCAAGAAAAAGAACATTACCCTTCATGTATTTAAATATTCTGAAATTTTTCTCAAAAATGTAGTTTTGAATATGTATCTCTTTTTAAACTTATTTGTTTATATTTTTTATAGTGTAACCGATCATTAAAAGTTTTTTCAGTCTTTTTTTTCACTGATATATAGACATAAAAATCAACATTTTGAAATACTTGTTTTGAATATTAGTAATCTTAACTATGTTTACTTAATCTAACAGATTTTTTTTAAGAGATTCTTTTTTTTTTTTTTAATGTTTTATTTATTTCTGAGAGAGAGAGAGAGAAAGACAGTATGAGCAGGGGAGGGTCAGAGAGAGAGGGAGACGCAGAATCTGAAGCAGGCTCCAGGCTCTGAGCTAGCTGTCAGCCCAGAGCCCGATGTGGGGCTCAAACCCACCAACTGTGAGATCATGACCTGAGCCAAAGTGAGATGCTTAACTGACTGAGCCACCCAGGCACCCCAATTCTAACAGATTTTCTGCAGTTTTTTGAAATTTTGAATACAGTCATGTCATCTGCTTATTTTATTTCTTCCTTTTTCAAATTTTACACCTTTGCTTTTTTGTTTTACCACACTCCCTAGGACCACAGTATTGCAGAAAATATTAACAGTTTTACCATGATGCACATGTTTGCAATGAAATGTTTTTTCTATCAAAATAAACATAATTTCTCTCCTTTTTTCCCCCTGTTTATGTAGTAAATTATATTGATTGACTTTTGGAGGTTAAACTGGAATAAAAATATGCTGTGCCATATTATCTTTTTTATATATCTCTGCCTTTAATGAGTTAATACAACATTTGGGATTTTTGCATATATGTTCATGGGAGAGATTTATCTGTAATTGTTTGTTCTTATAGTGTCCTTATTTAGTTTTGTCATTTAGATTATCTGACCTTATGAAGCAAGTGGGGAAATATTCCCCTGTAAAAGAATTTGCATAAGATTAGATTACTTCTTTCTTTAACTTTTGGAAGAATTCACCAGGGAGGAAATCTGAACTGCTAATTGCCTTTGTGGGAAGTCTTTTAGTAAGATTCAATTTATTTAATAGACACTGTACAATTCAGATTTCCTTATACTTCTTTTTTTAAAAACTTTTTTTACATTTATTTATTTTTGAGAGACAGTGAGACAGAGTGTGAGCGGGGGAGGGGCAGAGAGAGAAGGAGACACAGAATCCAAAGCAGGCTCTAGGCTCTGAACTGTCAGCACAGAGCCTGAAGCAGGGCTCGAACTCACACACCGTGAGACCGTGACCTGAGCTGAAGTCGGACCCTTAACCGACTGAGCTACCCACGTGCCCTTATTTGTACTTCTTGAATCAGTGTTTGGTGAGTTTTTCATGTATATTATCAAATTTATTCCTAAGATCTTTAAAATTCCCTTTTTATATCTTCTTATGGTTTAAAAAAATCTATAGTATTTCTTTCCTCACCCTTTATTTAAGTTTAAGTTCAAGTCCTGTTCTTTTTCTAATTTCTTAAGAAAGGAGTTTAGAACACTGTTTTTTAGCCTTTCTTCTTTTCTAATAAACGCCTTTTAATTATAGATGCCCTTGTTGGACATTACTGTGGGATTTCTCACAATATTTGAAATGTGTTTTTATTATTAATTAGTTTAAAATGTTTTCTAATTTAAATTGTTGGGATTTCCTCTTTGACTCATGGATTATTTAAAAATTTATTTAACTTTACAACAGTTTAGGGTTTTCTAGTTATTTTTAGATACTGATTTCTAACTTAATTCTACTCTACAGAGAACATATTCTGAAAGAGTTTAAACCTATGACATTTAGTTTATGCTTGCTTTATGATACAGCATGTGGTTAGTTTTGATAAATATTTCATGTATATTTGAAAAAAATGTATATATTCTGTTGATTACATGTTCTGTTTATGCTAGTTAGAACTAAGTATGTTAATTTTATTATTTCTATTTTCTGTAGCCTTACTAGTTTTTTGTGTGTTTAGTCTATCTAGTTTTGAGAGAGGTATGTTAAAATCTGTCTCTGAGTGTACATTTGCCTATTTCTTCTTTTAGTATGTCATTTTTGCTGTCAGTATTTTGTTGGTATGTGCAGATGAAGAATTGTGATCTCTTACTAGGGGTTGGATTTTTGTCATCATGAAATGTCTTTCTTTAATACTGTTACTGCCTTAAACTCTATTTTGTCTGCTTAGTTAAATCACCTTTCTTTCAGTTAATGTTTGTATGATGTATCTTTTTCTACCCTAACTTTTAATCTTTTAGTCTGTCAGAAATTTTATTCAAATGTTTTTCTTTTTTTAAATTTTTTGAGAGAGAGCATGAGCAGGGGAGAGGCAGAGTAAGAGAGAGACACAGAATCTAAAGCAGGCTCCAGACTCTGAGCTGTCAGCATAGAACCTGAAGCGGGGTTCGAACTCACAAACCAGGAGATCATGACCTGAGCCGAAGTCAACATTTAACTGACTGAGCCACACAGGTGCCCCTTAATCTTTTTGTCCTTAAATTTAAAGTGTCTCTTAAGGGCAGGATAGAATTCAATATGGTGTCTTACTCAATCTTTTATTTAGAATATTTAGTCCATTTACAGTTAGTATTGTTATATTTTGGTTTATAGCTACCACTTAACTCTTTATGTTATGTTTACTTTTTTCTCTTGCCTTCTTATATGTCAGTAAAGTATTTTTTATTTATTCCACTATTCTAGTTTTTCTCTTTATGAACTCGTTAGTTATATATTATTTTTCATGTTCTGTTTATATGTTAGATGGCTATCCTTTTAGCAGTTACTCTTGATTTATTACAGTGTAATATAAATCTAGCTCTCACTGCTTCTCCAGTAGTGTTAGAACCATTTATTCCTTCTCATTCTGAGACATTTTAAGTCTATGTATATTTTACATTCTACAAAATTCTTGTAATACTGTAGTTTACACTTGATATTCAGGCAATACACATTTGCATTTACCTACATATTTGCCCTTGCCATTGATCTTCCATCAAGTTTGGAAAGATTTTGGCTAATATCTTTTTAAATTGATTTTAGAATATTTGGATTGTCTTGTGCCTCTTTTTTTTGTATGTGTTTTCTCTCTTCCTCTCTTTGTCATACAGTCTTATTTGTTGGCATATCTAGATTTTTTTTAATTGAATGACAGATAGTATGTATTAAATTTTTCTTAGGCACTTTTATTGTTCATTAAATGCTATTGTACTTACCCTATTGGCAATCATCACGTCAAAAGTATTAATTAGAACAAAATAGAAAAAGATCACAGTGGAGTAAACAGGTGGCATGCCCTCATCAATTTGAAGAAAACGTGACCAAGAACAAACTAGTGCCCATGGCTCATAGTATACGATAGTGCTCACTTTCCTTCTAATGTTATCTTCCTTTGGAAGATAGAGTGGTAGCTGATCACCAGTCAGTCAGGGATCATGCTGAATCCAGGATGGATTCCAACCCTGATAAGTCTTGCTCAGCCTTTCATTTGCCCTTGACCATCCAGGGGTTTCTACCTAGGTTTGATGTATTTTTCAGGACCCTTTCTCTGGTAGTCCTAAAGTATTATTTTGTCTTCTGGAACTACCAAAGGCTTTATTCTGTTTTTCAGAGACTTTCTGATTGAATTTTAGTCTCCTGATGACAAGAAGGGTTTGAGGCCTTCCCAAGTCTCCTCAAAGCTTTCGTGGTTTTTCTGTCCCCCCACTAGCAGCCTTCTTTGGGATTAGACCTCCACACAGAATTGACAGACAGCTGTAGCAGTCAACTGATTTTTGAGCTTTCCTCTTTCTGGAGTCTTAGCCTCCCTAATTCTTAATGTTGAAGCCACTCTCTGCAGGCTTCAAACATAAGACTTCTGTAATTCTTGCCCCTTCACTCCAGTTTTTCTAGCTGTACTCTGTAAGAGCCCTTGTCTACCACCATTTAGTCTATCCTCCTTAGAAGTGGAAGTCTATTCCCACGTTTTTTATCCTCTTCCTAGTTTTAATTTATGCAGCCAACTGATGGTATTTTATATGCCCCCATAAGCAATCTGAAGTCTTTTTTGGAATAGGTTATATAAATAAATAAATACAGCAACAATTGTGCTATAATCTAATTATCTTTTGTCTTTACTAGAATTGAATTTCTCAGGTGCTGGAATCTTGGTTTATTCAGCATCTGGGTTATTTCCAGCATTTAGTCCATGGTGGGTATGTTTATCTAATGAGGTAATTGTAGTTAATGAAAAATAATAGGATAGACATTTCCAAAATAAGGGCAAAAGTTGAATTAAATAATCATCATCACTTATTTTTTAAAAGCCACCCTAATGATTAATCTCTGATGGTAGTAGAATTTTAAAAATCTAATAGTGTCAGCAGAAGAATTTGCTTTCTTTTGAATGGAGTCACTCTAATTGAAATTTAATGAGGAAATGGAAAATGAAAAATTCATCTCTTCAAGTGTTTGAATAGTAATAGTAAAAAAACCATGAGGAAGAAGTAAACAAATACATTTTTTGGTATTTCCTTACCAAAGCAATCTACTTTAATTTTCAATGTTATAGAAGCTATTTCACAAAAAATAGGTAAAAAAAAAAAAAGCATACTATTTTAAAAGTAATATCTAAAAGATAGAAAAGGTACATAATACATACATTATTTTTCATTGAATAATATGACATTGACCATTTTCTCCAGTGATGGTAATTGTCCTTAAAAGAGGATAAGATAATATCTTCCATATATTCAAATTTAACATTTGACTTTGAAATTATAAATTTCTCTTAGTGTTTATAGTTATAAAACACATCTGTTGTGTTTCAGATGTAGTCTCAAAATTAATATTAAAAATATTAGTTAAAATTTAAATATATTAAAAAAACATAACATCTGTGCTTAACATCTGAAGAAAATACATTAATACATGCAGGCTATGCTTTTTGGAGGAAAAGTATTAGATTGAGAATTTATGACTAGGAATGGAAATTCTTTAATTGAAGCAATTTTTGTTTCAGTCAAATTTACATTACGGTTAAGCCTAACATTGCTAGAGTTAAACCCAGAATATATCTGGCTTCAAAACCTGTGCTTTTCCCCTTACCCTGTGCTTCCTTCAGTGTCTGTCATGCATATGAACTAAATCTAAATCATGTATGGGTATATGTGTTTATATTTGATCCATAGAATCAGAAACTGGGAAGCTTCATTTTCTTAGCATTTCTGGTGTTTATAAACCAAGATTGCTGTCTACTAAGTTTTTAAAAAATTCTGTACACATACAAACACTTGAAATTCTTGCCTCTTTTTTTCTATGCTTAGACATTATTAAGTGAAACGTTGATGCTCTAAAAAGAAGGGGGAATGTGTGCTAACATTTAGTAATTTTTGTGTATGTTGAAACTATATTAAATACTTTATATATTCTATCCCTTATTTCTTTTTAAGTTTATTTATTTATTTTGAGAGTGACAGAGACAGTGCATGTGGGGCAGGGTCAGGAGAGACGAGACAGAGAATCCCAAGCAGGCTCTGTGCTGCCATTGCAGGGCTTGAACTCAAAAAAACGAGATCATGACCTCAGCCAAAGCAAGCGTCTGATGCTTAATAGACCGAGCCACCCAGGTGCCCCATATGCTATCTTTTTTCATCTTCACAATAATTTGGTAGTTGATTACTGAGAAAACTGAGGTTCAGTGAGGTTAAGTGTCTTGACAAGGAATGGATAATAGCAGAGCCAGGTGTGAATCCAAGGCCTTCTGATATTAAAGCTCTTGTTCTTCCTCTTGCTGTACTGCTACCTTGAATATCTAGTTTACTACTTTACCCATGTTAAAATATCTAACTTGAATATTTCTGTTTGTCATTTGATTAAAAAAAAAAATAGCTGTATTCCAAAAGGATATGTGATCTAAGTGTGTAAAATATCCTTGGGGCACCTGGGTGGCTGAGTCAGTTAAGCATTGGACCCTTGATTTCAGCTCAGGTCATGATCTCGCAGTTCATGGGATCAAGTCCCCGGTAGAACCCCAAGCTGCATGAGGGGTCTGCACTGGCAGTGTGGAGCCTGCTTAGGATATATTTTCTCTCTCTCTCTCTCTCTGTGTCTCTGTCTTACCCCCTCCCTCCCCCTCCCCAACCCCTACTCACGTTATCTCTGTTTTTCAAAATATACAAGCTTTAAAAAAAAAAAAACTTGGGTGCCTGAGTAGCTCAGTCGGTTAAGCGTCTGACTTCGGCTCAGGTCATGATCTCACGATTCGTGGGTTCGAGCCCCGTGTTGGGCTCTGTGCTGACAGCTAGCTCAGACCCTGGAGCCTGTTTCAGATTCTGTGTCTCCCTTTCTCTCTGACCCTCCCCTGCTCACGCTGTCTCTCTCTCTTTCTCAGAAATAAATAAGACATTAAAATTTTTTTAAAAACCTAAAGTATTCTTTATTAAAATTTTAATTGGGAGTTCTTTCGTATGAGGGATTTAATGAGTTAATTTATGTTAAGATGGGAAACTTTCTTGGTTTGATAGCTTTCTAATTTTAGATGTGTGTTTTTATTTTTTTGGAAAATTTTTGTTTTATCCTTTTGTTTTTAGAGATAGTGCATCTAATATTATTTTTCATGTTGGGCAATCTGTTGCCATCTATCTGCTTATATAGCAGTACAATATAATTATATAAAATATCATCCTCAAAGATTACCAGTTCTCTTTAAAAGAAGTTTATCAGTACAAGTGAGGAAAATATATTTTTTAAATAGTTTATTGTCAAGTTGGTTTCCATATAACACCCAGTGCTCATCCCCACAGTGCCCTCCTCCATGCCCATCAGCCCCCTTCCCCTCCCCCCACACCCATCAGTCCTCAGTTTGTTCTCAGCATTCAGGAGTCTCTCATGGTTTGCTGAGGAAAATATTTTAAAATACACTTTTCTCCTTCTCTCCTTTTAATTTTTACACTGGTAAAATTTTTAGAAATAGTAATCACTATAATAAGAGAGAGACTTTAGGTTATACATTCCAGAGAAAATGGTTGGGACTTTTCTATCCTCTGTTCCAATAAACCTTTATTTATAGAAATGGGCAACTGGTTGGATTGGGCCCATGGATAGTGGTCTATGGACTCCTGATAAAAGGAAATCTGAAAAATTTTTTTTCATTATAAAAAGATTAAAATTACAGGAAAACTAAAGGGTGAAATGCACATGATTTTTGGGAGTTCTTACTTTCATAATACTTGAAAAAAGAAGGCAAAGTACTGGTTCTAAAAGAGTGTAAAATGTAAGAAAGGAAATAAGCTCTTTAAAAAATTTTGTTTAACCTTTTTATTTATTATTGAGAGACAGAGCATGAGCATGGGAGAGGTAGAGAGAGGGGGAGACACAGAATCTGAAGGAGGCGCCAGGCTCTGAGCTGTCAGCACAGAACCTGAAGCGGGGCTTGAACTCACAAACTGAGAGATCATGACCTGAGCCAAAGTCAGACGCTTAACTGACTGAGCCACTCAGGCACCCTGGAAATAAGCTATTACATTATATTTGGAGTAAATTTTATCCTGTTTCCTCGCAGCCATCTCCTTGTTGATTATTGATGATGGATATTATATTGATAGCAGAAGGTAGTTGCCTACCCCTTTGGTAAAGACTGCTAGCTGTAATAAACATAAGGAATTCTGTAAATTTGTTGTGAAATAGTGGAAAGGATTCTATCTCAGGATTTGGATTGTTATGTCCTATTTAAAAGTATCACTTATGAAAGACTTTTCTGAAATCCTTTCAGTTTTGAAATGTGTTGATGCTAGATGTTTTTATGTACTTTGGTTATCTTTAGATACAATTCTGTGGTAAAGAGATACAGTGGTATAGGTAAGAAAACCTGGTTTGTATTAAATTCACATTTTCTGAAGTATATTTGCCTGTTTTAAGGGGATGGGATTGTAATTTTTCCTACTTGATCACTCTGTGTATATGTGAATATATATGTATATATTACTAGTGCAGAATCTTATAAGGTGAATTTCCACTTTTTAATATTTTTTCCAATAATGTACAGATTTAACACAGTAATAATTTTTTTATTTTGTTGTCATATTTTTTACTTTTATAATCTATTTATTGTTATATTATGTTACAAATCTTTGACTAGTAGAAGGAATTAACTTAATATTGTGTAAAGAAGATTTTTTAAATATAGTTTTGGTAACTATCTCATTTTTCTTGGTATGTTGCCAAAGGGAAAAGGGTAGTTCATGCCTTCTTGGGTTTGAAGGGTTTGTTCAAAATCATTCTTTTTATTTATGATCTAACAAAAATATTCTTTGGGCTTTGAAAGTGGAAAATCTTTTTGACAGAGACATTTAAAAAACTATGCTTAATTATAAGACTCTTTTATGTAAATTTTTGAATTTTTAATTCTTATGTAAAAGCTGTTACTTAGACTTGAATTGGTATTTTTAGACATTCATCAAATTGTCATTTCATTATTTTAAAATCAGTCCTCTTCAGGAAATAGATGACTAATATTAATGTCATCATTATCAGGAAAAAGCTCAGCATCTGTGTGATTTTTTTTTTTTTTTTAGATGAATTGAAATTCTTTTTACAGGTTTGGTTTTTATAGCACATCTTAGCTAGTTAATGTGTTATGGAAGAACACATTGGCATAATGGAGCTAGCTACATGATTCTGGAACAGTGTTAAGTGGGAAGACTTGGCTAGCTAGAGGTAAAACATGGACTCTAAGGAATTAGGTTACTGTCTGAAATTTTTATTTGTGTTAGTGGGAGGAGAGTAAGATATAAATGATGAAGAAAAGCCAGAAAACATTGTTTTTTTCTTTTTCATTATTAACCTTGATGTACTAGAATATTTAAAATGCTTTCTTAGCCTTAAATGTCTTCAAGCTTGGAAATGACAGAAAATGTGTTTAACAGTATGCTTTAAGATACTTGAATTTTGCTTTAATTTTAGTTTGGATTCATGTGTTAGGTAGGTTAAAAGTAATTTAGTGCTCTGAGATTCACCATCTTAGGTTTTTGTCATGCAAATATTGTCTTCTATAGGAATATCAATTACTGATAACATGATAAAAAGACTCCTGTATTTGGTTAACTACCGATTGATATGTATATGGCTCTTGGTGCTACAAAAATATAGGTATTAATATCCATGGCCTTTCTTCCCATTAGATTTTACAAAGTAGATCATTTGCTAGGGAATTTTTTATTGTTCCTCTAGTACAATAGTGACTAAAACATTACCAGATAGTTACAAGTAAGAAACTGAATGTTCAAACATAGCTCTTTTCGATTAAATAAGTACTTTGTTATTTTTATCTTTAAGTAAAAATTTTCGTTCATTTCACTGATGTGCATTACTATCTTAAATGTCATATTTTTTAAATAAAAATTTTTTAAATTTATTTTTTATGTTTGTATAAATTATTTAACTTACTTCCAAGTTTGTTAAATGCCATAATGTTTTAAAGCGGTAGGTCTTTCGTCTTGAATGTGATTGTAGAATCAGACTTCCTATTCCAGTCTACCTAACAAAGAGCAGAGGGAAACATTCAGATGTTCCAAAGTTTCCTTTTATTTAGGTCAAAAACCAAACTGTGGGTTTTATTTATTCATTTTAGAAACATGTCTTACTGAATAAGAACATTGTACTTATTTATTCTTATTAAAAGTTTGCTAAAGATTGGCAGCTTGTTTCTCATTTATTGTCAATGAGATGGACATAGGAAACAAAAACAAAATTTCAAGTTCCTCTTTAGTCTGGTTTATCTGTTTATCTTCCTTTTATCTACTCATGCATTACATCTGATGTTTATCTAACATGACTATCTTTAAGGTATAAGAGACCTACTTCATCAGTGTTATTTTTTAGCTGTTCATATTTTTCTTTGCATAATGGTTTCCACCATTGAGCTCTCGTTGTAGTTAGAGATAGTATCATATACTGACCATTAATCCACCTTAGCTTTTCTCAAGGTTATTTGCCCTAATCAAAGAAGACTGAAAATTATTTGAATAATTGTTTCCTCAGTTCTCTCAAGAATACATATATAATTACTATCGCCCTGGTTACATAATAGAAAAGTTATTTCATTACATACAAAGGATGCCTTAGGTAATGGTTCTCAAAGTGTGCTCTTTGACCCTCTTGGACCTTTCAGAGGTCCAAAAGGTCAAACTTACTGTCTTGTTGTATGGGGGAATAGGCTCAATGGGTGATAGGCATTAAGGAGGGCACTTGCTGTGATGAATCACTAAATTCTACTCATGCAACCATTATTACATTATATGTTAACTAACTTAGATTTAAATACAATTTAAAAAAATTTTAAATATTTTCTTAATTCTAAGACCTCATTTGTCTTTTTTGTTCCCATTCTTTAATAAATGTACAGTGGAGTTTTCCAGAGCTACATGGTGTATAATATTAGAATAGATTGAATACAGAAGCAGATACGGGGATTTAGCTGTCTTCTCTTCAACACAACATTAAAAAATGTTTGCAAAGAGGAGTGCCTGGCTGGTTTAGTCAGTTAAGCGTCCAACTCTTGATTTCAGCTCAGGTCATGATCTCGTGGTTTTTAGGTTCAAGCCCTTCATTGGGCTCTGTACTGATGGCACAGAGCCTGCTTGAGATTCTGTCTTTCCTTCTGTCTGCCCCTTACCTTCTTGTGTTTTCTATCTCAAAATAAATAAATAAACTTAAATAAATACATTTACAGAGATGTACAAGAATGCTATTCTTGCTAATTTTTTTGTTGTTTTGGAAAATGCATGTTTTATAAAAATACATTACTCGAACGTAATTGTTTTGTTTATAATTAACATATGGGGTGATCTTCACTTTGCACAGTTCCAATATGTACTAATTTCAGGTACCTGAAAATTTCGTTAATACCAGCCCTATAATAACAGTTCTTGTTTGACTACCACCATATATTAACTGTAATTGCATAAAATAAAATTTTGTTGCTGGTACTTTAGTCTACAAATCACTGTTATTAAATGCTCATCATAATTAGTGACCAATCACATCACTTCTTTCTAAGTGTGTCTAGCATTGGTCACTATTCATGTGTTGTTAGTTCATACACAGAGATCAAAACCTATCATTGTGTTGCTTCCTTGTGTCCCGGTGATAAAAACACATGTTTTACATAAATGGATAATTTAAAGAATGGCAAAGAAACAGAAAATCTGATATTGGAAGTGAAATTTGAATTGAACTTGAGTGGAATTATAGAAGACATAGTTGATCAGAGGAATATTGACATAGCTGCTATTCAACGGAATTCAGGTATGCAGCCATAGGAACTTAGTGAAGGGGAATGTATTGATATAAGAGAACAGAGTTGTTGTGCCAAAAAGGAGGTCCCAGTATAAGTGGCACTCAGACCATTTCACATTATAGGACCTCTCAGAGATTTTCATAGTTGAAAGTGCAAAGGATAAAATGTTGGAAACCGAGGGTGCCTGAGTGGCTCAGTTGGTTAAGCATCTGACTTTAGTTCAAGTCATGATTTCAGTTCATGAGTTTGAGTTCTGAATCTGGTGAGCACGAGACCTGCTTCGGGTGAGACCTGCTTCTCTCTCTCTCCCACCCCTCCCCCCACCTCTGCCCCTTGTGGGATTCTCTCTCTCTCTCTCCATCCACTTCACTCACATGCACCCTCTCTCTCTCTCAAAAAAAAAAAAAAAAAATTGGAAACTGATCCAAACTTAGGAATAATTAGCCAAGGCATAGAAAATATGCTCAGCCTATATCTTAAGTTATACACTAAGAAAGAATGCAAGCACTGTTCAAACCACTCTTGGTAAATTTTTTATAGAGAAGACATTTAAAAATTCTCAGTAATTCTAATGTTTTAAATTATACTGTTGAGGCTCCTGAGTAGCTCAGTCCGTTAGGCATCGGACTTTGGCTCAGGCTGTGATCTCGTAGCTCGTGAGTTCGAGCTCTGCATGGGGCTCTGCACTGACAGTGAGGAGCCTTCTTGGAATTCTCTCTCTCTCTCCCTTTCCTTCTCTCTCTCTTTCTCTTTCTGCTTCTCCCGTGCTTGTGTTCTCTCTCTCAAGATAAATTATAGTGTATTTTATAAATATTTCACTGGTTTTTAAAAATTATTTCTTTATACATTATACCTGGCAACAAAGAGAGTTTTTTAATACAGAGTTTTTGGATGTAATCCACATAAATAAATCTCTTTATATTTCTCTTTATATTATATCCTGTGTTTTCTGTTTTGATTGAACAGTATAAGCAATAACTCTAAAGCCTAAGAAATAATTTGTATTCCTTTATCTCCCTCATAGTTTACATTTCTAATTATTTAACAACTCTCATAGTTATCTCCATTGCCTCCTTCCTCACTGATTGTCCTTACTTAGGCATTCATTTGTCACCCTTAATAAGTCATGACTCTAAAGGGAGGGCATGAGGGAGTTGCTTTAGATGACAGAACTGTTCTGTATCCTGACTTTGATGGTGGTTACACGAGTGTTGTTATATGTTAATAATCATAAAATTTTCTTTTGTCTTGCTGTGATATTGGCATTTAAATACTTCTTTGTTCTTTGGAAATAGGGCTTACAAATAAATGAACAAGTACTTACTGACAGCAGTGTTCAAGGCATTGTCCTCTGTGCTGAGGAATATATAAATGTGCAGAAGACATGTTTCTGCCCTAAAGGAGTTTATATTCTAGTAAGATTGAGAACCACAGATAACAACAGTAGGATAAACTGTAATGCTACTTAAGGAAGATACGATAGGAATATGCAGGAGGATAATTCTTCATTGAAGAGGTGGCATTTGAGCTAAGTCATGGAAAACATTGATTACTGACAGTCAAAAATAGAGACAAAGGATATTCTGATAAGGAGAAATATAGCACACTTGACAGATTTGTAAGTTTTCCTGTTTACGAAGGTCATAAAAACTTAGGATCTATACTTCATGCAATCTCTCATCCTATTTTATTCAATTTTGTGCTCTAAAACTCTTAAAAGCATTTGGGTCTGACACATTTCTTACAAATAGTATTGTAGCTTTTGAGTCTTGGAGTAAATTTAGGTCAGTTTTAAAATTCATATTTTAATGTCTGTGAAGACAGTGAGCTATTCCTAAGTCTTAGTGTGATCAGTAGACAGTAAATATATAAGTGAAAGCCTGAAATTCATATAAAATTTTCTATTTACAGAGTTAATTTAAATAGGTAGAGTTTTCAATATACATAATACTTAGTATTTTTGTAATAAATGCTTTCTTTTCACTTTTCCTAGTTGGGTGAATAAATCAACTTTTTTTTTTTCCCACAGGTTTTCCGTGAAGACCCTGATTGATCGATCCTGCTTTGAGACAATTGATGATTCTTCTCCTGAATTTAACAATTTTGCAGCTATTTTGGAACAGATTCTGAGTCACCGGCTGAAAGGTAACAGAATTAATATATTTTTATTCTTTCGACAGCTTTCTTTTTAATAAACTGGAAATTTTACAAGCCATACAGTCTGGTATGATTTAGACAATAGCCATTCTCCATCTTGAGAAACATAAAACTGATTTTAGAATGCCTAATCTTTTGGCCTGTCCTTTGTCCCTAGAAAAGAATTTCTGTTCTCAGATTTATGCCTATTTCCAGGATTCATTAAAAGTGTTGAGTGTATTGTCACATACAAGGAGAAAAGTCACTTTTCTTTTTTTTAATCTGTTTTTTTTTTTAATTTATTTCTGAGAGAGAGACAAACAGCGTGAGAAGGGGAGGGTCAGAGAGAGAGGGAGATACAGAATCTGAAATAGTCTCCAGGCTCTGAGCTGTCAGCACAGAGCCTGACACGGGGCCAGAACCCACGAACCGTGAGATCATGACTTGTGCTGAAGTTGGACGCTTAACTCACTGAGCCACCCAGGTGCCCCGAAAAAGTCACTTTTCATAAGTAATTAAAATGAAAGCTTAAATTAAAAGGTAGCCTATTTTCAAAGGTTACTAGGTGCTATTTTAACTAGTTTACAAAGGCATAAAATTTGTTTGCCTAATCTTTACTTCGTTAAACTTTGGAATCTTTGAACTTTTTTTTTTTTTTTAACATAAATAGTTAAAAGAGGTATGTAAAATGATGTTCAACTATGGTTTTCTTAAAATAAATCAGTAAATATATTCACATTAGAAAGATGATTCTGTGGTCTCTCAGAATTATAAGAAATATTTACATTAAAATACCTGTAAACATAAGCTAATAACATCAAGAAATATTATGTAGTATAAATCAGTAGTAATAAATAATAACTTTATCACATCAATTCCATTATTTATCTTCCTAAAGGAAACTTGATCATCAAAAGTTTTCACTTAAGTTTTTATTATCTTTACTATCTTAATGGTATTGTTTTAAATCAGTAATCTGCTTTCATAATATAATTTAAGAGAATTGCAAATTTAACCTAATGCTTAATTCTTTTCTATGCTTTTTGATGCTGAAAGCATCAAGTTTTTACTCTCAAGTGTTTAAATAACTTGAGTGGTCCTTTGGGCCTATAACAAAGGGTTAAATTTAATTTCATGGGAAAACAAAATCTGGATTCAGTCAGCCCTTTGTGATTTAAAAAGGGGCCCATAACATTGCTGATGCTCTTTTTCTGTTAAAAGTTTGTTATTTTGCATTTAAAAAGTTATTTTTTACTTATTTTTGCTGTACTGCATTTCCTAAATTTTCTGCCATTAATGTTACCTGTTATAAGAAAATAAGTTTTTATAAAAGCAAAGGCTACGAGAAGATTTTGAGATACTGTCCAGGTTACTGTATTGTGTGGTGATCATATTTTAGAATTATAAATTTATAAATAATACTTGAGTTAATAAACACATGCAACACAGTAGACCTTGATGTACCTTAAAATTTACAAAAGTTTTATCACAAGACTTCACTTGCCTTGATGCAGTATACCATTTAGCATATAATTCACTCACAAAATACATAACTATCAGCAGAAAACAGGCCATGTTGAGATATCCATGCTGAGTGATTGGGCATACTCCTGACCACATAAGTAGACCCCTTCTGCACAATAGTCTGCCATCTTCTGAGTCAGACGTCAGCAAAATATAGATGATAGATCTTTAGAATTACTGAATAGTGAACATTATTTCTTTTTTTTATGTGTATTTATTTTGTGAGAGAGAGAGGGTGCATGCGAGCAGGGGAGGGACAGAAAGAAAAGGAGAGAGAGAGGAAGAGAGAGAATCCTTAGTAGGCTCTACACTATCAGCACAGAGCCCAACATGGGGCTCCATCTCACAAACTGTGAAATCGTGAACCTGAGCTGAAATCAAGTCAGATGCTTAACTGACTGAGCCACGCAGGTACCCCCAATGAATGTTATTTCAGGGATTCCATTGAACTACCATGTTGAAAATAGAATTTCTAGTTGATTTATGGATGAGAATCCCACTAGTGTGGCTCAGACAGTAAGAATGATGATACAGGGAAATTTGTGTTAATTTTTTAAGCTAAGTAAAATTAATTATTTAAAGTAAGCTTTTAAAAAAGTTTCTGTAGGGGCGCCTGGGTGGCTTAGTCGGTTAAGCGTCCGACTTTCGCTTGGGTCATGATCTCGCGGTTCGTGGGTTCGAGCCCCGCGTTGGGCTCTGTGCTGACTGCCAGCTCAGAGCCTGGAGCCTGTTTCAGTCTGTGACTCCCTCTCTCTCTGGCCCTCCACTGCTCACGCTGTCTCCTCTCTCCTCTAGAAATAAATTAAAAAAAAAAAAAAAGTTTCTGTAGATTGACTAATGTAGTCACTGTAATTAGTATAAACATGAATCATGAAATGATACTTAACTTTTGAGATGAGCTGTTTAAAATGTTTTTAATGTTTATTTTGAGAGAGACAGAAAGAGAGAGAAAGACAGACACAGAGTGCGAGTGGGGTTGAGGCAGAGAGAGAGGGCGTCACATAATCTGAACAAGATTCCAGGCTCTGAGCTGTCAGCACAGAGCCTGATGTCAGGCTCTATCCCATGAGCCACAAGATCATGACCTGAGCCAAAGTCAGACCACTTAACCAACTGAGACACCCAGGCACCCCTAGAAGTACAGATTTAAAATGTAGAACTTTGTGGGTTTGTGAGACTTACTTTTCTCCAGGTACTTTTTATTTTTGAAATAAAAGAGCATTTAGTTTAAATATTAAATTTTTCAGAGAAAGGTAAAATCCACCCCCAGGCACAAAATAGGCTGAACTGACACATGTAAAGTGGAAAACTGAAAGTTATTTACTTATTTCATTCTAAAAGTCCCAGTATTGAAAAGGAAGGTTTTAAAACCACAGCTATTAATCTCCTTTACGGTTATCTCTCAATAAAATAATGATCTTACTTTACTGGAATATAGCTGAGAACTAGGAATTATTCACAGAATATAGAAATCAAAAAGACCTCAGTTCAGATCTTAACTAATTTTTGAGCTTTTATTTATTTTAAAGTCTCCTCCTCTCCACCCATCTGCACCTGCCCTAATAAAAGCCACTGTAGACACTGGCTGTATAGGTGGAGTGTTTGGTTGAAGCAGATCAAGAAAATTGGGCATTTTACCTGCTCAGCAGCAGTTGTACCCCACCCTGCAAATCAGTAGTATTACTGTAGGTAGGACTATGAATCACAGATTAAAAAGTTCTCTAATTTCTGTCCTTCTGAAGCGGTGTACTCAACAATACTCATGACTGGTACACATACAGTCTTTGTTTCAGTACTTCTGATGTCTGGGAACTTAGGATAGTAAAGCAGTTCATCACATTTATGGGCAATTTGGATTGTTACAAAATTCTTATGTAAATGAAGCCAACCTATCTGACTCTGCTTTGATCTGTTTTCTGCCACTTTTTTTTCCAGTTTTGAACCTAATATTAAAAGACTGCTGTTATATAACTCTTTCTCCTCAGTTCTCTTTTTTCTAGGTAATGTATCTGTAGTTTGTTCAACCTTCTGGAACCACCATAGGCTTAGTTCTCCTGGTTTATCACTGGTTTATTAGTATTGCTCTTAAAATGTGATACTCATAGCTGAGTAAAGTGCTTCAGATAGGTCAACTCTGTATTAGTTCAGAATTTAAGATTATGCTGACATTTTGATTCCCACATCACACTTTTGGTTTTCATTGAAATCAAGACTAAGTCAAATCCCATAGTTTTTCAGAAATTGACTATTGCTTATTTTAGGTTTTAGTAAATTCTCTAAATTAATTGCCTATGTACAAGTTTTATGGGGATAAATACAGTATTATTTCCGTTGTCATCCACTTTATAGATGGATGAGGTGGCTATAAAAAATTTTAGAACTTCTAAAGATGAAGTGGACTATTTTTTCCTATTTCTCTCACTATATACAAAAGCCTGGACATTATTATATAAAACGAATGAAGACTGTTTAAGACTGTTTAGGGACTCTGAAACTTTGAGAATGAAGTAGTTTGTTCTTTGAATTTTCTGATTGTCTTGTATACCAAGATTGGATAAGCCAGTTGCTTATAGACCTCAATATGTGCAGAGAGCAAGATGGAAGACTTTTAGTACCAGTTCTGTGCCACAGAAAAAATGTGGTACCACCCCCTCCCAGGCCAGAAAAGCCTAAGGGGGCACTTCTCCTGAGGGTATAACAGTATATCCCACCAGCACCACCAGAGTGGTGTCAAAGAAGACCATGCAGAGAACTAGGACTTGAGAACTGGGACTTCTTCCCTCCTGGCTGGTTGTGAGCCTTCTCTTCCCATCTTACCTCTTACCCTCACCATGTAAATGGAGAGCTTGGATTTCCATTCCCAACCCAGTAGTAATGAGGGGTCATTGCCCTGCCATCCTGAAGTTGTGTCAGAAGAGACCTATTGGAGACTGAGGTCTTAAACCATCACCCAGTAATAACAAGGCTACCCCCAGTGCATTGGCAGTGGAGACCTTGTAGGAAGCCTGGACTCCCACCTCCACCTAGCAGTAATGAGAACTCCCCTCTCAAATGTCAGTGGAAGTCAAATGGAAACATTGGACTTCTCCCTCCACTTGGCAGTAATGAAGTGGTCCCACCATTCTTGACCTTCGCCTGCCAGAACTGTCATAGAAAGCCAGTGAAAACAAAGTTTAAGTAAGACCCCAAGACTCATAACATGAACATGTTCAAGTTTCATATGAAGATCACTTGTCGTAACAGGAACCAAAATCTCAAGTTAAATGACAAAAGACAACCAATAGAGGTCAACACTGAGATTACAGAAGTACTAGTGACAAAGATCATAAATTGATCATGATAAAAATACTTCAATGAGCAGTTAGAAACATGCTTGAAACAAATGAAAAAGTAGACAACATCAACAAAGAAATAGACGACATAAAGAAGAACCAAATAGAAACTTTGGTACAGAAAGTACAAAACCAAAATAAAAAGCTCAATGAATAGGCTCAACAAGAAGATGCAATGGACAGAGGAAAAAAATCAGTGAACTAGAGGACAATAGAAAAATTTTAATCTAAATAATAAAGACTAGAAATAATCTAAAATTAGAAAGTGGACTTAAAAAATGAACAGAGCCACAGGGACTGTGGAACTATAATAAAAAATCTAAATCTCTTTTTATCAGAAGATCTGAAGGAGAGTGAAAGGAAAGGACTGAAAAGGTGCTAAAAAAATAATGGTTGAAAATTTCCCAAATTTAGCAAGAGACATAAACGTACATATTTGAGAAACTGAATGAATCACAGAGTAAATCCAAAGAAATTCATGCAAAGACATATTATAATTAAACTTTTGAGAAATAAAGACAAAGAAAAAATGTTGTAAGTAGCCAGAGAAAATGACACTCTGTAAGGAAAAAACTGAATGCAGGCAGATTTCTTATCAGAAACCAAGGAAGCACTTCTTTTCAGTGCTAGGAGAAATAAGTCAGCAGAGACTCCTGTAGCATAAATTTTTTTCAGTGATGAAGAGGAAATCTAGACATTCTCAAAACAAGGAGAACTAAGCAATTTGTCACTGGTAGAGTGGCTAAAGACTGCCATGAAGCAGAAATGAGATGATAAGGAAGAAAATACAATAATTTCCTTTTTTTTTTTTTTTTTTTTAGTTTTTGTTCCTTCTTTTTGTGATTTCTCTGTTTTCTTTGTCTTGTCTTCCTGTGGACGACTTGAATGTTTTTTAGAATTCCATTTTTATCTATCTGTATTGTTTTTGAGTGCACCTTTTGGTATAGATTTTTTAGTATTTGCTCCAGGTATTATGTTGTATATACAGAAGTTATCACAATCACAAGTGTCATCATTTTCTTGTCTTAAATTTAAAAATTATGCCTTTCTTAATTTCCATTCACTACCCCCCATTTATAATATCATTGCTTTAAAAAGTTAAAAGTAGATCTACCCTACAGTCCAGTAATCACACTAATACTAGGTATTTACCTGAAGAATACAAAAACACTAACTTCATAGGATATATGTACCCGTGTGTATTGCAGCATTATTTATAATTGCCAAATTATAGAAGTGGCCTAAGTGTCCACCAGTAGATGAATGGATGAATAAGATGTGATACACACACACACACACATTGGACATTATCTAGCCATAAAAAAAGAATTAAAACTTACCATTTACAACAACATGGATGGAGGTAAAGAGTGTAATGCTATTAAATAAAACAGAGAGACAAATACTTTATGATTTCACTTATGGAATTTAACAAAGAAAATAAATAAACAGTGAGGAAGAAAGAGACACACCAAGAAATAGACTCTTAACTATCTATGGAGAACAAATGATGGTTACTACAGGGAAGGAAGGTGGGAAGATAGGTGAAATAGGCGATGGGGATTAAGAGTACACTTATGATGACCACTGAGTAATGTCTAGAATTGTTGAATCACTATATTGTATACCTAAAACTAATACAACACTGTATGTTAACTATACTGGAATTAAAATAAAAAAGTGAAAAAATACGTATAAATGTTTTAAATATTTCCCTTGTAATAGATTAGAACCACCTTAGACAGTGTTAGAACTTTTGTTTTTACTGTTAAACTTAATTGAGAAGACTCAAGAGGAGAAGGTCAGCCTATTTCAGGTTGCTGATTTGTCCAGCACAAAGCCTGGGATGTATGGGGCAAGGAAACTTACCTGCCCTGTCATTTCTTGGCTTCTAAGATCTCTAATCTGGGTTCCTTTTATTCTCCATCTTCAGAGTCTTTTTGTTTTAATGTAATGTCTAGTGTTTTTAGTTATATTTAACAAGAGGAAAGTGCATCTGCTTTGTCCTGTCTGGTACCAGAATTCTCATTCAATTTTTTAATATGAAGAATTATATCATTAGTGTTCCTGATGTTTAATCCATATATTCTTGGGATCTAATTTGAGCCTCATGTATTGTTTTCATATACTAGGCCAGATTTAGAATTTAGTTTGCTAGTGTTTTAGGAGTTTGGGTTCTATGTAATTTCTGTTGTATACTTGTTTTGGTTTTTGTTATGAAGATTATATTAGCATCACTAAACGAATCAAAAGTGTTTTATTTATTTTTTTATTCTTTGGAAGAATTTTCTATAAGCTTGGAATTGTCTGTTAGAAAGAATTTGTGAGCAAAAACTGTGGATTATTTGGGGATTGTGTGTGCTTACAGGTCTCTTTAGGTTGTTGACTTCTTTTCTGTATTCTCTACTACAGTTACCAATTTCTTCTTTTCTGTACACTCTTAATTGTTTAATCCCTATTCAATTGCTGTTTTTCCTTTCAATGTGCCACATTTAAAATAGATAAATTTATGTAAATGGTTTTAAAAAGTTCAAGTTCACTGAAGAGATCTAAAAACTTAAAGCTGAATTTTTACAGAACTTAGACCCTACTCATAGTTATGTGTGAGCCATCCACCCCCTAATCTGAAGGATATAACATGTTTCATTCAGATTGCTCTTAAGAAAAAGAATTCCTTCGGTGTTATTTATATGCAGTTGTCAGCTAGTTGGTCCCTTTTTGCATCCCTGATATTATTAATTCTTTTTCTATTTTTTTCATAGGCAGTATTGCCAGAGATTTGTTAATTTTGTTAGTCTTCCAAGTAATTAACTTAGGGCTTTTTGTTCATTTAAGTATGTGCAGGGAGCCGCACTGGCCTCTCTGGATGGCAGTCACAGCAAGGAAATGGCAGTGTTTGCAGCTCCTGCCATGAGAAACGAAAACTGGTATCTCTTTCTGCTACTACTGGCTCATGTTGGAAATAAGCCCCCTGGTATTGACCAGGCCTCACAGTATTCCATATCAGACCCATATTCCAAACACAGATACCTCATAAAGAAAAGCATATTCCTGCCTTTGCAAAAGAGATTTTAGATAAAAGCTCTGTGGATGATTGTAAAAAGCCTCTTCCTATGGGCCTTGTATATCAAAGACAATTGAGCCTGGTCACAAGACAAAGAGCCTAATTTAGAGTTAAGGAACAAATGGAGGCAGAACTTAATTTAATACTTACGCCTTCTTCTAACTGGTGATATATGGCAATCCCTTCCCCAAGGCCTACATTCCACAAACACCCTCCCGTACTGGCAGCTGGGATGAGGATAGATAAGAGTAGTTAACACCTAACCCAAAAGCAAAAGGTTAACATATTTAGGGCCCCCACAGTGTTCACACATTCAGCATCAAATAGGTTTCCACAAACAAACCAGTTCAAAACATTCATCCTCTTGAGAGCCAGATGGAATGACTCCTAGCTTATCTATATAAACTTAAATATTATCCTGTTTTTCACTAAGAGCATCCTGTTAATTCCTTGGTTGGAAATTCACTATGACTGGGATAATTCTACAGAATATCAAAAACTTGTTATCGCAAAAGGCTTCCCATTGTAAAAATTCCTTTCTCTGACCTCATGTTGTTACTGAACCTTTAAATAAAGACACCAAAACCGACAGGACAGAGATGCCTGCCTGGTGATCAGAAAGAATCTCCGGGGCTCTCTCACTCTCTCTCTGCCAACACCGTCCATCCTTCAGGGACCCCTGGACCTGCCGGAGCCGGCCTCCGACAAGTATGCTAATGACATCATTATTTCCTCTATTATATTTTCCCTGAGTCTGTGTTGTTATGTTGGGTTCGTAGCAGATTAAATTTCAAACTTCTCTCCAAGTACTGCTTTGATTATGTGTACAAGTTGGGATATATAGTATTTTTATTAATAATCATTTTGAAGTAACTTCTACTTTTCATTATTACTCCTTTGTTTTGGCTATGTGTTGTTTAAAAGTTAATTTTTAGGGTTTCCGTAAATAAGAAATTTTTACTTCTATGTTAATTGAATTATGGTCAAAGAATTTGATCTTTATGACAGATTTCTTTAAAAAAATTTTTGTAATGTTTTTTAATTTATTTCTGAGAGAGACAGCGTGAGCAGGGGAGGGTCAGAGAGAGAGAGAGAGGGAGACACAGAATCTGAAGCAGGCTCCAGGCTCTGAGCTAGCTGTCAGCACAGAGCCCGACGCGGGGCCAGAACCCACGAACCTGAGATCATGACCTGAGCCAAAGTCAGACGCTTAACTGACTGAGCCACCCAGACACCCCAATGGCAGATTTTTTGAAATTTGTAAGATTTGCTTAAAGGCCTATCTTATGGTTAGTTTTAATAAGTGTCTCATCTTGAGAATAGTGTATATTCTCTTACTATTGGTTATGTTTCTCAAGTATTACTTAAAATTTTTATAGCTTTATTTATTAATAATTTAAAATTTGAAACTTATTCTTTTGATGGATTTATCAAGTTAGTCTTCCAGACGTGTAATTTTGCTTTTTATATTTTGAGTCTATTCTGGTATATTCAGTTTTAGGGTTTTAATAGATTTCCTCATTTTCTGTTAACTTATCATATTTGGTTTCTTAAGGACTTCTATGATTTTTTTTTTTTATGTGCTAACTATATTTTAAAGTGTGTTTGTTATATGTTATCCAGCATTTCCAATTTTCCTGCTGTTTTGTGTTGGGTATCAGGAAGATAGTCTTAAAATTCCAGGTTTGCCACTCCATAGACAAATTATTGCTATCTCTAAAGAGAGCTCTAAAATTTTCTCTTCTTTTCTTCTTTGAAAGTTATCCTTGTCTTTTATTGTGAATAGTTTGAGTGAATAGTTAAACTTAAGGGGCAAAGTATGTATCATTGTGATAAACCAAGTATGGCCCTAATTTTAAATATTTATTAGTTCATTTTAGGTAGTCTCTACTGCCATGTGATTAAAAATATTTTCCATTAAAAAGCATTCAGGGGTGCCTGGGTGGCTTAGTCGGTTAAGCGTCCGACTTTCACTTAGGTCATGATCTCGCGGTTCGTGAGTTCGAGCCCCGCGTCGGGCTCTGTGGTGACTGCCAGCTCAGAGCCTGGAGCCTGTTTCAGTCTGTGACTCCCTCTCTCTCTGACTCTCCCCTGCTCACGCTGTCTCTCTCTCTCTCCTAGAAAAAAAAAAAAACATAAAAAAAAATAGCATCAGACATATGTATATATGTTTACATAGTATGAAAAATTCTGTCATATATAGTCATCGTATATGTTAATATTTATGCAGTACAGTATGTAATTAATTGTATATATTTTTAAAGTAAAAACACCCCCTTTTTCTCATGTTCCTCTCTATATAAATTTATCTATTTCTGTCCTCCAGCCTGGGGTTTTAATTACTTTTTTGTTGTTTTGAATACAAGATTCTTTTCTACTTGAGTGTGAGGTGTACTCCTGGTTATTACCCATTGGAGCTTTTATTTGAGTAGTAATTCGTCTTCCAGTTCTGCTACATTCTTCTGTTTTCTTTTTATTTCTTTCTTTCTAGCTGGTTCATAATAAGCTTTTCTTACAGATGGTTTTTCAGCTTCCTCTGCTGTTGTTATTGCATTCTGAACTCTTCATTTACTTTTTCTTATCCCTGACAAATTTCCTAAGAAAACTTATATTTTTCTGTTGTATCCTTTTTCAGGCAGCATGGGTTCTATTTATCATGTCTTTTACTACACTGTACGCTTTACCATATTACAGCCTTCCAATACTACAATTGAAAAACCTAACCGAACTTTAAATGCTATCCAAGATGAAGCAAATCCACTACTATCCTGTTTTAGTCTTCTCAGGCTGCTATAACATAATGCCAAAGATTGGGGAGCTTAAGCAACAGAAATTATCTCTCACATTTCTGGAAACTAGGAAGACCAAAACCAAGGTATTGGCTAATTGTGATTATGGTGAGAACTTTTTTCCTGGGTTGAAGCTGGTCACGTTTCCGTGTCCTCGCATGGCAGAGAGAAAGGCAGAGCACTTCCTGGTGTCCTTGCCTACAAGGCTGCTAATCCTGTCAGATCAGGACCTCACCCTTATGACTTCATTTAACCTCAATTACCTATGTAGTCACATTGGGAGTTAGGACTTCAACATAGAACTTTGGAGGGACATGATTCAGTCCGTACCTTTCTCCCACTGATTGCATCTGAAAACTAGGCAGAATACAGAAAACATCTACTTGTATACTTTGAAAAATAAACAGTAGCAGCCAGACTTGGGAGAGATATCAAAATGTGAAGAGGAATTATTTATTACAAGAGTGAGTGTCCTGGGTATTTTTTCCCTTTATTATATCCTCAGCTTTAACCTGTGGGGGCCTCAGTTCTTAATTGAACTTGTAGATGCACACAGAGAAGACTCAACAGTAACCTCTTTCTGGTCAGAGGATAAGGAACGATAGCCTCTGTGAGTCAGGGAGTGTTGGAGTCTTCGCATTTTTTTTCCTCTTTTTCCTTGCTTCTTTTCCCCCAAATGTAGCTTAAGGTTGCCCATATCTTTTTGACAGTGTGGAAGATTAAAACATTTCTGATAAAATGGAAGAGGAATTAATAAAAAAGGAACCTGGGGGCTTAAGATTATATCAGGGAAGAGAAAGCTAGAAAGAATAATGTCCTGATTCTGCATGCTAATAATGGGCATGAGTCCTGGCTTCATATCCAAGATTCTGAGGACTGAGCTAGGACACGAAGTCCTAGAGTGGCATATACACGGGTAAGATGCAAAGAACCATTGCAACGGCTTTGCAAACTGAACTTATGTTGGAACTTCTGCACATATATGGCAAGAAAGAACTTGGCTGTCTGAATTTAACCAGGTTGATTGCCTACCAAAACAAAGCAAAACAAAAATCAAAATACTCCAATTGATTTTAACAGAATACAAAATTTAAATCCAATATTAAAAACACCTACTATAAAACCCAAAATAGCTTCACATATGAAGAATCAGGAAAATATGACTAGCTCTAAAAAGAAAAGACCAAGATGCTAATACTGAGATTAATTATCAAAAATATTATAGCAGCCATTATAACCATACTTCATGATATAAACATCTTTTTTTTTCTCTTTCCAATTTTTACTTAAATTCTATTAGTTAACATATTTTGCAATATTGGTTTCAGGAGTAGAAATCAGTGATTCACCATTAACAATACCCAGTGTTCATCATAGCAAGTGGCTGCCTTTAAGTATATTTTGAGAGAGAGTGCCTGGGAGGGGCAGAGAGAGAAGAGAAAAAGAATCCTAAGCAAGCTCTACATTATGAGTACAGAGCCCAATGTGAGGCTCCATTTCATGAACTGTGAGATCATGAGCTGAGCCAAAATCAAGAGTTAGACATTTAACCAACTGAGCCACCTAGGTGCCCCCAAGTGCCTTCCTTAATAGTGTCACCCATCTAGTCCATCCCCCACCCATCTCCCTCCATCAGCCCTCAGTTTGTTACCTATCTATAGGAGGTTCTCATGGTTTGTTTCTATCTCCCCCCCCCACCATATGTTGATCTGTTTTGTTTCTTACAGTCCACATATGAGTGAAATCATATGGTATTCATCTTTCTCTGACTGACTTATTTTGATTAATATAATATACTCAGGTTTCATCTACATTGTTAAAAATGGCAAGATTTCATTATTTTTCATGGTGGAGTGATACTCCATTGTATGTGTATATGTGTGTGTGTATGTATGTTTTTTAATTGGATTATTTGTTTTTTGAGTATTGAGTTTAATAAGTTCTCTTCCATTGATCTATGTGTCCATTTCTGTGCCAGTACCATATTGTCTTGATGACTACAATTTTATAATATAGCTTAAAATTTGCAATTGTTATGTCTCCAGTTTTGTTTTTCTTTTTCATGTTTGTTTTGGGTATTTGGGGTCTCTTGTGGTTCCATACAAATTTTAGGATTGTTTGTTCTAGCTCTGTTAAAAATGCTGGTGGTATTCTGATCAGGATTGCATTAAATGTATAGATTGCTTTGGGTAGTATAGACATTTTAACAATGTTCTTCCAGTCTATGAGCATGGAATGCTTTTCCATTTCTTTGTGTCCTCTTTAGTTTATTTCATTAGCATTCCTGTAGTTTTCAGAGTACAGATCTTTTTACCTCTTTGTTTAGGTTTATTCCTAGGTATGTTATTGTTTTTGGTGCAGTTGCAAATGGGATAGACTTCTTCATTTCTTTTTCTGTTGCTTTGTCATTGGTGTATATAAATGGAACAGATTTCTGTACATTGATTTTGTATCCTGCAACTTTGGTGAATTCATGTATTTTAGCAATTTTTTGGTGGAGTCTTTTGAGTTTTGTACATGGAGTATCATATTGTCTGCAAATAGTGAAAGTGTTACTTCTTCCTTGCCAATTTGGATGCTTTTTATTTCTTTTTGTTGTCTGATTGCTGAGGCTAATACTTTCAGTAGTATGTTAAATAATAATGGTGAGAGTGGCATTCTTGTCTTGGTCCTGACCATAGGCAAAAAGCTCTCAGTTTTTTCCCAATGAGGATGGTACTGTTGTGGTTCTTTCCCATATGACTTTTATTAATGTGGTGCATTACATTGATTGGTTTACAAATATTGAACCAGCCTTGCAGCCAAGGGATAAAACCCACTTGATTGTGGTGAATAATTCTTTTAATGTATTGTTGGATTCAATTTGCTAGTATCTTGTTGAGATTTTTTCTGCATCCATGTTCTTCAGGGATACTGGCCTGAAATTTTCCTTTTGAATGGAGTCTTTGTCTGGTTTTGGAATCAGGGTGATGCTGGCCTTGGAGAATGAGCTTGGAAGTTTTCCTTCCATTTTCCATTTCTATTGTTTGGAACAGTTTGAGAAGGAAAAGTATTAACTCTTCTTTTATATATCTGGTAGAATTCCAGCTGGAAAACCATTTGGCCTTTGAGGTTTGTTTGTTGGAAGATTTAAAAAATTTTTTTAAGGTTTATTTATTTTTGTGAGAAAGAGAGACAGAGCATGAGTCAACATGGGCAGAGAGAGAGGGAGACAGAATCTGAAGCAGGCTCTAGGTTCTGAGCTTTCATTCAGCACAGAGCCTAATGTGGGGCTAGAACCCACAAACCATGAGATCAAATCCTGAGCCAAAGTTGGACATTTAACCAACTAAGCCACCAGGTGCCCCTGGGAGATTTTTGATTACTGTTTCAATTTTTTTTGGTGATTATGGGTCTCTTCAAAATTTCTAGTTTTGGTAATTTGCATGTTTCTAGAAATGTATCCATTTCTTCTAGATTGCTCAGTTTGTTGGCATATGCTTTTTCATAATGTTCTCTTATAATTATATTTCTAGGATGTTGGTTGTGATCTCTCTCCTTTCATTTGTGAGTTTATTTTGTTCCTTTCTTTCTTCTTTTTGATAAGTCTAGCTATGGGTTTATTAATTTTATTAATGGTTTTGAAGGACCAGCTCTTAGTTTTATTGATCTGTTCTACTAGTTTGTTTCTTTCTATATTGTTTATTTCTGCTCTAGTCTTTATTGTTTCTCTTCTTCCACTGGCTTTTTTTTTCTGTTATTTATCTGCTGTTCCTTTTCTAGCTTTTTTATGTGTAGGGTTAGGTTGTGTATTTGAGACCTTTCTTGGCCTCTTGAGGTAGATCTGTATTGCAATATACTTTCCACTTAAGGCTGGCTTTGGACTATAAAGGTTTGGATATTCCACAGGTTTTGGACTATCATGTTTTCATTTTCATTTGCTTCCGTGTACTTTTTAAATTTCTTCTTTAATTTCTTGGTTAACCCATTTATTCTTTAGTGAGATGTTCTTTAACTTGCATATATTTATAGTCTTTCCAAATTTTTTCTTGTGGTTGACTTCAAGTTTTATAGCATTGTGGTCTGAAAATATGCATAATATGACTCAATATTTTTGTACTTGAGGGCTGATATTTGACTCATTACATGATCTATTCTGGATAACATTCCACGTATACTTGAAAACAATGTGTATTCTGCTTTAGGTGGAATGTTCTGAATATATTTCTTAAGTCCATCTGGTCCAGTGTGTCATTGTTTTCTTCTTGATTTTCTGCTTAGATGATCTGTCCATTAGTGTAATCAGGGTGTTAAAGTCTCCTACTATTACTATATTATTATCAATGAGTTTCTTTTGTTTGTTAGTGGTTGATTTACATATTTGGGTGTTTCAAGTTGGGGGCATAAATATTTATAATTGTTAGATCTTCTTGGTGGATAGACTCTTTAATTATAATATAATGCCCTTCTTCATCTCTTGTTACAGTCCTTGGTTTAAAATCTAGTTTGTCTTGTATGACTACTCTGGCTTTTTTTTTTTCTTTCGGCATCCGTTAGCATTATAGATGGTTCTTCATCCCTTCACTTGCAATCTGCTGATATCTTTAGGTCTAAAATGAGTCTCTTGTAAGCAGCATATAGATAGGTTTTTTTTTTTTTTTTTAAATCCGTTCTGATAGCCAATGTCTTTTTTTTTTTTAATTTTTTAATGTTTTTTATTTATTTCTAGGAGAGAGAGAGAGACAGCATGAGCAGGGGAGGGACAGAGAGAGAGGGAGTCACAGACTGAAACAGGCTCCAGGCTCTGAGCTGACAGTCAGCACAGAGCCCGACGCGGGGCTCGAACCCACGAACCGCGAGATCATGACCTAAGCGAAAGTCGGACGCTTAACCGACTAAGCCACCCAGGCGCCCCATGATAGCCAATGTCTTTTGATCAGAACATTTAGTTACATTCAGGCTGATTATTGAAAGATATGACTTTAGTGCTGTTGTATTATCTGTTAAGTTGGTGTTTATGGTGATGTTCTCTGATCCTATGTAGTTTTTGTTGTTTTTTGTCACCCCCCCCACCCCACTGCTCCTCAAAGAATCCCCTTAATATTTTTTTTAATGTTTATTTAGTTTTGAGAGACAGAGAGAGAGATAGAGCGAGTGAGCATGAGTGGGGGAGGGGTAGAGAGACAGAGGGAGACACAGAATCTGAAGAAGGCTCCAGGCTCTGAGCTGTCACCACAGAGTCCGACTTGGGGCTCGAACCCACAAACCAAGCCATGAGATCATGACCTGACCTGAAGTCGGCCACCCAACCAACTGAGCTACCCAGGCCAAGAATCCCCTTAATATTTCTTGCAGGGCTGGTTTAGTGGTCATAAACTCCTTTAGTTTTTATTTGTCCAGGAAACTCTCTATCTCTCCTTGTATTCTGAATGACAGGCTAGCTGGATAAAGAATTCTTGGCTGCATATTTTTCCAATTCAGCACTTCAAATATATTCTCTGATTCCCTTCTGGAAGGCCATGTTTCTGTGGCTAGATTTGCTGTGAAACTGAACTGTCTTCCCTAGTTTCAGGACCTTTTTTTCCCCTTGCTGCTTTCAAGATTCTTTCCTTGTCTGCATATTTTGTGAATTTGACTATGATATGTCTTGGCAGCAGATGGCTTTTTAAACAATTAATGGCAGTTTTCTGTGCTCCTTAGATTTTGATGTTCTTCCCCCAGTTAGGGAAGTTTTCAGCCATCATTTGCTCACATAATCCTGCGCACTTTTCTCTATCTTCTGGGACTCCTGTGATATAAATATTACTATGTTTCAGTAAGTCACTGAGTTCTTACATCTACATTCATGATCCATCACCTTTGTTTCCCTCTTCTTTTCAGCTTCATTATTTTCCATAATTTTATTAATTCCTCTACTTCATCCATCCTAGCTATTAAAGCACTATTCAGGATACATCTTAGTTATAGCATTTAAATTTAGGACTGACTAGATTTTAGCTCTTCTATTTCTATAGTAAGGGATTCTCTAGAGTCTTCTATGGTTTTTTCAAGCCCAGCTAGACTCTTTGTAAGTGTTGTTATAAGTTTTAGTTCAGACATCTTATACTGCATTGATTAAATCCCTGGCTGTGAGTTCTACTTCTTGTTCTTTCTTTTGGGGTCAATTTCTGTGTTGTCATTTTGGAGGGTAAAAATAATAACATTAAATTAAAATTTAAAAATTTAAAAAGGTAACAAAAGAAGCTAGATCCTTGGTCTCTTTTGGTCTGATTGTTAGGAAAAGCTTGATAGAAAACAGAAAAAGGGACAAGAAAATAAAAAAATAAAAAATTAAATAAAATTAAAAATTTGCTCTTTCTGTATTCAAGAAAAATAAAAACAAAAGCAAAAAACCTTCTAAGGAAGCTAGATCCTGTTTCCCCTAGAGCTGAAGCTATGTAGCACTCTGATCAGTAGATTTAGTGCATGGAAGCTGTTTATGCTGGTTTTCTGGGGGTGGAGTGGGGGAGCTGCTGTTTTGCTTCTCAGGCTGACTTGCCCTAGTGGAGATGTGCTTGGGGGGCACAGGGATGGGGCTTGGTGTAATGGCTCTGTTCTCCACTTGGTGGCACCATTTAACTTACTGAGGTTGATGTGTGCTGGTGGGCTAGAGGTGAAAATAGCTCACTCTGGTCTCTAGTCTCTGGAGCAGGAAGTTCACACTCTCACAGATGTGCAATCAGTCATCCTTCCTGTGTCCCAGATTTCATCGGATCCCTGACTTGCCAGGCTGTGCCATCCTTGTAGGTTTTATCTCAGCCCAGGCTGTGTTTCAAAACCCCATACTTTAGAGACCCTCATGGCTAGGACCTGTGCTGATCCTTTAGGGGAGCATCTTGCTGCACTCTGGCCAGAACCTGCTTGTCCTAGAATGCAGTTGGGCAACTGCACGGCCACAGCAGTTTCAAGTTTATGGTAAATCTCAACACAGCTCTTGCCAGGCTTTTCTGCCCTCACTTGATGGCTTTGTTCTTACACTGTTGAACAGAGCAGATCTATGTCTCTTGCCTGGTCTTTTGCCCGTGGAGAGGCCTTGTCACCTCTACCAAATGCACTCCAAGCAGGGGAACTGCTTCTCCTCCAGTGATCCAGGAGGTCTTCATACCTGCTGCCCATTCCTGGGGCTCCGCCCTGCTTCCTCGCCAAAGCACTGCCAGGGGCTGACCTCTGAAACTTCAGACTCTGTACTCTGCTGTTTGTAAAACACTGGCGGTATTGAAACCTCCTTTTCCCCTGTGAATGGTTTTGGGTAATAGTTTTCTTGTGCAGTCCCCTGTGCTGTTTTCAGTCTTTTTTCCTTCACTTTTAGCCTACCTCTCCATGATCAGGGATACCTCCCCACTGCAGCTACCACGGCTCTTTTCTCCCAGAAATCAACTCTCTGCAGTTCCTACCTTCCACAGGTCTTTTTTTCTTCTTCTGTTTGTAGATGTGCAGCTTTGTTCTCTAAGACTTCTGATCGATTTCTTGGGTGTTCAGAATGATTTGATATTTATCTAGCTGTGTGGAGTAGGAGGCAAGCTTAGGGTCGCGGTACTCCTCTCCCATCTTACTCGGTTTCCCCATGTGAACATTATTGAAATGAGTAGAAAAAAAGTTCTGACTTGAGAAATACAAAACTCAAAAAAGAACAAATGGAGATTTTAGAACAAAAAGTACAGTATCTGAAAAAAAATTCACTCTTTGGAGCTCTATAGCAGAATGGGGATAATGAATCTGAAATTAGATCAGTAGAAATTACCCATCCTGAAGAACAGAGCTTCCAAAACCTGTTGGACAATAGCAAAAGACAGAGCAGAGAGCAGTGGAACAGTATCTTTTAAAGTTTTAAAAGAAAGGAACTGCAAACTCAGAATTCTATCTCCATTGAAAACATACTTCAGGGATGAAGGCAAAGCAGATACTCCAATGAGGGAACACTAGAATTGTTACTAGCACACCTGATCTAAAAGAAATGCTAATGAAAGCTCTTCCCTTCATAAAGGGAGATGGTATGAGAGGGAAACTTGGAACTTCAGGAATGAAGAAAGAACAACAGAAATGGTGACTATCTTAAGTCACATAGCAGATTTTTTTCTCTTCTGAAGATTTTTAAAAAATGACTGTTGAAAGTGAAAATTACCAACATTGATCTTTTCATGTATAAGGGACATTTAAAACAAGTAATGGAAAGTAAAGGGACCAATGTGGTGGTCATCTATTTTACTTCAAATAGTAAAATAAAAACTCTAGACTGTTAAGGATTAGGTATTATATTGTAAGTGCTAAAGCAACACTATGAAAATACTAAGAGACTTACCCCAAAAGCCAATACATAGATTAAAAAAATGGGTGCCTGGGTGGTTCAGTTGGTTAAGCCTCCAGCTTTGGCTCAGGTCATGGTCTCATGGTTCATGGGTTGAGCCCCGCATAGGGCTCTGTGCTGGCAGCTAGCTCAGAGCCTGGAGTCTGCTTCTGATTCTGTCTTCCTCACTCTCTGACCCTCCCCTGCTCACGCTGTCTCTCTCTCTCTCCCTTTCTCTCTCTCTCTCAGAAATAAACAAAACATTTTTAAAAATTAAAAAGATTAAAATTGAGATTAAAAATACTTAAATGAGCTAAAAGAAGGCAGGAAAAAATGAAGGGGTAAACAGAAAGCAATAAAATGATAAACCTAAATCCAAATTAGTAAATCCATTAAATATGCATTGTATAAAACATAAATTGCATTAAATATAAATGATGCACCAATGAAAAGAGATTGGGTTAAATAAAATAGACTTACGGGGCACCTGGGTGGGTTAGTTGGCTAAGCATCCAACTTCAGCTCAGGTCACCGTCTTGTGGTTTGTGAGTTTGAGCCCAATGCTGGACTCTGTGCTGACAGCTCAAAGCCTGGAGCTTGCTTAGGATTCTGTGTCTCCCTCTCTCTTTGCCCCTCCCCTGCTCACACTTTGTCTCTATCTCAAAAATAAATAAACATTAAAAAAAAAAGACTCAATGTATAGAGAAACCCACTTTAAATATAGTGACACAGATAGGTTAAAAGTAAAAGGATTGAAAAAGATATTGCATGCAGAAACTAATTGAAAGAAAGTTGGAGTGACTATATCAACATCAGGCAAAGTAGATTTCAGAATAAGGAAAATTGGTGGTATTGAAGGTGAACATTTACATAGTAAAAAGAGAGTCAATTTGCCAAGTAGATAAAACAGATCCTAAACCACAGAGCTTCAAAAAGCAAAAGCTGTTAGAACTGACTGGAGAGCTAGAAAATAGAATAATCTACAATTATACATTGCACCTTCAGCAATCCTTTTATAATATAGATCAGGTAGACCTAAAATCAGTAAGGGCAGAAAAGACCTGAACAACATTATCAACCAACTGACTTAAATGACATTTATAAAACAGCTCATCCAACTGTAGAATGTGTATTTTTTCAAGGGCAAATAGAGTTTTCAAAAAAGATCTGATTCCGAGCCATTACACAAACCTTTAACAAATTTAAAAGAATTGAAATACTGTAAAGTATGTTCTCTGATTATAAATAATTTAGACATTAAAAACAGGAAGGTCTGAAAAATCACGAAATACTTGGAAATTAAAAAAGCTTGGAAATAAGTCATGGGTCAAAGAGGGAGTCTCAAGGAAAATTACAACGTATTTTAAATTGAATGGAAAATAAAAATGCATCATAGAAGACAACATCACAAGAAAAAATTAAAGGCCAGCATCCCTGATGAACACAGATGCACAAATCCCTAACAAAATATTAGTAAATTGAATTCAACAGCACATTGAAAGTATCCTACACTGTGATCAAATGAGATTTATTCCAGGGATACAAAGCTGGTACATATGCAAGTCAGGCAGTATGATATGCTTCATTAACAACATGAAGGGCAAAAATCATGATTACCTCACAGATGCATTTGAGAAAATTCAACATCCATTTATGATAAAAACTCTCAACAGAGCAGATATAGAGGGAACACACTTCAGCCTACTAAAGGCTATATATGACAAGCCCCTATAGCCCCACACGCAACAGTGAAAAGCTGAAAACTTTTGCTCCAAAGTAAGGAATAAGACGAGGATGCTCATTCTTATCACTTTCATTCAGTATAGTATTGGAAGTCCTAATTAGAGCAATTAGGCAAGAAAAGGAAATAAAAAGCACCCATATTAGAAAGGAAGAAGTAAAACAAACTGTTTGCAGATGACAGGACTTTATGTATACAAAAGTCTAAGGGGTCGATTAAAAAACTGTTAGAAGTAATAACAAATTCATTCAAGTTGTGGGATAACAAAGATCTGTTAGGGGCACCTGGGTGGCCTGGTTGGTTAAACATCCAACTCTTGGGGCGCCTGGGTGGCTTAGTCGGTTAAGCGTCCGACTTTCGCTTAGGTCATGATCTCGCGGTTCGTGGGTTCGAGCCCCGCGTCGGGCTCTGTGCTGACTGCCAGCTCGGAGCCTGGAGCCTGTTTCAGTCTGTGACACCCTCTCTCTCTGGCCCTCCCCTGCTCACGCTGTCTCTCTCTCTCTCTCCTAGAAATAAAAAAAAAACCTTAAACATCCAACTCTTGATTTCAGCTCAGGTCATGATCTTAGGGTTTATGAATTCAAGCCTCACATCAGGCTCTGTGCTGATGGTTTCAGAGCCTACTTGGGATTCTTTATCTCCCTCTCTCTCTGTGCCTCTCCCTCACTTATGGTCTCTTTCTCTCAAAATAAACAAACATTTAAAAAAAATCTGTTGTATACCTATGCACTAGTAATGAATTATCAGGAAGATAACAATCCCATGTACAGCTGCATTAAAAAGAATAAAATACCTAGGAATTAATTTAATCAAAGTAAAAGACTTGTATATTGGAAGCTGTTAAGACAATGAAAGAAATTTGAAAAAGACACAAATAAATGCAGAGATATTCTGTGTTCATGGATTGGGAGAATTAATATGGTTAAAATGTCCATATTACCCAGAGCAATCTAAGATTCATTGCAGTCCCTATCAAAATTCTAATGACATTTTTCACAGAAATAGAATAAACAGTCATAAAGTTTGTATGGAATCATACAAGACCCCAAATAGCTAAAGAAATCTTGAGCAAGAACAAAACTAGAGGTATCACACTTCCTGATCTCAAGCTATCTTACAAAGCTTTATTAATTAAAATAATATGGTGGTATCCTGAGAACAGTCCCATAGACCAGAGGAACAGAATAGAGAACCCGGAAATAACCCCTCATATAAATGGTCAATTAATTTATTACAAAGGAGCCAAGAATAAACNAGTGGTAACTTCTGGGGAATAAAGGGAGAGCCTTTAACTTTTTGCCCAAAGAGTACTATTTGAACTTTTTTTTTTTTAATTTTTTTTTTTAATGTTTTATTTATTTCTAGGAGAGAGAGAGACAGCGTGAGCAGGGGAGGGTCAGAGAGAGAGGAAGTCACAGACTGAAACAGGCTCCAGGCTCTGAGCTGCCAGTCAGCACAGAGCCCGATGCGGGGCTTGAACCCACGAACCGCGAGATCATGACCTAAGCGAAAGTCGGACGCTTTAACCGACTAAGCCACCCAGGCGCCCTGGGACCACTTTCTTATACTGTATACAATGAATTAGCTCAAAATGGATTAAAGATGAATGCAAGACCTGTGGGAACTCCTAGAAAAAAACACAGGCCATAAGTGCCTTGGCGTAAGTATTGGTGGTGATTTTTTAAGCCTGATGCCAAATGCAAAAGCAGCACAAACAAAAATAAACAAGTGGGACTACATCAAACTAAAAGTTTCTGCAAAGCAAAGGAAATCAACTAAATGAAAAGGCAGTCTACTAAATGGGAGAAAATATTTGCAGATCATATATCCAATAAGGGGTTAATATCTAAAATATATAAAGAACTCCTACAACTCAATAGCAAAAACAAACCTGAATTAAAATTGGGCAGAACATCTAAATAGACATTTTTCAAAGAAGACATAAAGATGGCCAGCAGGTATATGAAAAGATATTCAATATTACTCATCGTCAGGAAAATACAGAGCAAAACCACAATGAGATATCACTTCACACCATGTCAGAATGTCTATAACCAAAAAGACAAGCAATAACAAGTATTAGGATGTAGAGAAAAGGGAACCCTTGTGCACTGTTGGTGGACATGTAAATTGGTGCAGTTACTATGGAAAACAATGTGGATGTACCTCAAAAATTAAAAATAGAACTATGATCCAGCACTTCTGCTTCTGAGTATTTATCTGAAGAAAACAAAAACACTAACTTGAAAGATACCTGCAGCCCCCATGTTCATTGCAGTATTATTTATAGTAGCCTAGATATGGAAACAACCTAAGTGTCCATCAAGGGATGAAAAGATAAAGAAGATGTGGTATACATATATCATGGAATATTATTCAGACATAAAAAAATGAAATCTTACCATTTTTGACAACATGTAATGGATCTCAAGGGCATTACGCTAAGTGAAATAAGTCCAAGAAAGACACATAGCATATGCTCTCTCTTAATATGTGGAGTCTAAAAAAATAAGAAATTTAAAATACAAAGCTCACAGATACAGAGAACAGATTGGTGCTGCCAGAGGTGAGGGATGGGAGGGTAGGAGAAACGTGTGAACTTTAAAAAGAAATACATTTTTTAATGATAAAGTATTTTGACTGACTGAAAAATTAATATGCATCACATCAATTTGTGATATATGGTTAAAACAGTGCTTAGAAAGATATTTAAAGTATTAAAAGATTGTATTAGAAAAAAGGGAAGGTCTAAAGTCAGTAAACTTCTATTTTAGGAGACTAAAAAGAGAGAAAATTAAAACAAAAGCAAAAAAAACCCCTAGAAAAACAAAAACAAAAAACAACAAAAAACAAAGCAGAAATCAATGAAATTTTTAAAAAACCTATAAAAACGATAGATAAAACCAATGACATTAAAAACTGGTAGTTTGGAAATGTTCATAGAATTCATAAACATCTGGTTAGACTGACCAAGAAAAAGAGAAGTCACAAATTACCAATATCAGGAATGAAAGAGGGTATCTTACTGCAGACTCTATATTCAAAAGATACGTGAGTACTGTGAACAACTCTGACTATAAATTTGACAACTTCTATGAAATGGACTAATTTCTTGACAGACAAACGTAACAAATCTTACAAAGAAATAGATAATCTGACTAATCTTGTATCTATTAAATTAGTAGCTAAAAACCTTAAAGAAAACTCAAGGCCTACATAATTTTATTGTTGACTGTGTTTACACAAAGAAAGAATAGCAATCCTTCCCATTCTTTTCCCAAAAAGAAGAGACAATATTTCCCAACTCATTTTATGAGGTCAACATTAGTCTGCTACAACACTCGACAAAAATACTACAAGAAAAGGAAACTATATACTGATAGTCTTTGTGGACATAGACTCTAGAATCCTTGAAAAATATTAACAAATCAAACTTGGAAATTGTCATTTCAGTATTTGAAAATCAATTAATGTATTTCATTTTATTAACAGATTAAAGAATAAAAATCATAAAGTCATCTCAGTAGATAATTTGACAATGATTCAACACTAGTTTATGATAAAAGCTCTCCACTAACCAGGTATTAGAAGAGAATTTTCTTTTTTTTTTTTTTTTTTAAATGTACCAAATTTCATCCCCTTTAATGCTTTCTTTTTTTTTTTTTTTTTACAAATAGTTTATTGTCAAATTAGTTTCTACATAACACTCAGTGCTCATCCCCAAAGTGCCCTCCTCCATGCCCATCCCCCCTCCCCCCCACATCCATCAGTCCTCAGTTTTTGTCAGCATTCAAGAGTCTCTCATCGTTTGCCTCTCTCCCTTTCCCCCACCATTTCCGCCCTTCTTCTCCCCCTTGTTCCTCCGTCAAGTTCCTCCTAATCCTCCTATACGTGCAAACATATGATATTTGTCCTTCTCTGCCTGACTTATTTCGCTCAGCATAACACCCTCAAGGTCCATCCATGTTGCTACACATGGCCAGATTTCATAGAAGAGAATTTTCTTAAGAGGCATTGTGTTAATTTGTTTGGGCTACCATAACAAAATACCATAGACTGGGTGGCTTATAATCAACAGAAATTTATTTCTTACATTTCTGGAGACTAGTCAATCAAAGTCACTGACAGATATGTGTGGTGAGGGCCTACTTCGTGGTTTGTAGCTACCATCTTTTTGCTTTGTCTTCAAATGGCAGAAGGAACAAGGGAGCTTTCTGTGGTGTGTTTATAAAGGCCTCAATCCCATTCATGAGGGTATATGACCTAATTACTTGCCAAAGTCTCCTCCACCAAAACCATCTCCTTGACAAGGTTTAGGTTTCAACAACGGGTGGTCACAAATGTTTGGTTTGCAGTAGGTGACTACAGAAGTCTGCAATTGGGTTTTTCCACTTTAGTACTGTTGACATTTTGGACAAGATAATTCTTAAGATGTCACTTCTTTTGATATTCATCTATGGATTCAATTCAATCTCAATCAGAATCTTAGCAGGCTTTTTTTGTAGATACCAATCTAATTCTCTGTATGGCCAGACAAAATAACTAGACTATGTCAAACAGGTTCATAAAGGAAGAACAAAGTTGTACACTCAAAGTATCTAAGACTTACTGTCAAGATACCATGAGTAAAACAGTGTATTATTAGTGAAAGCTTAGATATGTAGGTAGATAGATAGAGAGATACAATGGAATAGAGTCCAGAAGTAGACCCACACAACTGTGCTTGATTGGTTTTTAGCAAAGATGAAAAGGAAATTCACTGGTGATGTGGTAATCTTTTTTAACAGGTAATGCTGGAACAATGGGATATTTATATGCAAAAAATGAATATTGACCCATCCCTCACACTGTATACAAAAATTATTTCAAAGTAGATCATAGACTAAATTTAAAATATAAAAGTATAAAAATATTAAAACTATAGAACACCTTTGTGATATTCAGTTAGGCTAATAGATTTTAGATACAACAGGGACGCCTGGGTGGGTTAGTCGGTTAAGCGTCCGACTTTCGCTTAGGTCATGATCTCGCGGTTCGTGGGTTCGAGCCCCGCATCGGGCTCTGTGCTGACTGCCAGCTCAGAGCCTGGAGCCTGTTTCAGTCTGTGACTCCCTCTCTCTCTGACCCTCCCCTGCTCATGCTGTCTCTCTCTCTCTCTCTCTCTCCTAGAAATAAATAAAGCCTTTTTAAAAAAAAGATTTTAGATACAACAATGGAAGCTGAACCCATAAAAGCCAAAAAATAATATAAAATGAACCCTATCAAAATTAAAAATTTTTGTCCTCCAGCAGACATTGTTAAGGGAATAAGGTAAGCCATGGGCTGGGATAAAATAGCTGCAAATCACATATTTGACAAAGGGCTTGAATCCAGAATATACAGAGAACTATACGTATCTAATAGTATGAAAATAACCCAATTTAAAAATGGGGCAAATATTTGAATTGTGTACTTCACCGGAGATAATACACGCCTGCCATGTGATCACGTGAAAAGATGCTCAACATCATTAGTCATTTGGGAAATGTAATTAAAACCACAGTCAGGTGCTACAACATACTTGTATGAAGTTCTGATGAGGATGGGGGGAAATTGGAATTTTCAGATGTTGCTTGTGGGAATGCAAAGTAGTTTCCCAGCAATCCCATTTCTTTACTTAAGAGAAATGAAAACTTATATTTGCACAAAGAGCTGTTTATAGCAGTTTTTATCCATAATCATTAAAATTGGAAACAACCCAAATTTCCTTCATGTAATGAATGGATAAGCCAACTATTCTATATATCCATACAGTGGACAAACTCAGGAATAAAAAGGAAAAAACCTTTTTCTACACATGGCAACATGGATGAATCTCATATGCATTATGTTAGATGAAAGAAGCAAGACTCTTAGATTGTATGATTCCATTTATATGACATTCTAGAAAAGGCTGAACTATAGTTTCAGAGAATAGGATCATGGGTTAGAGTTAGGAGGTGGAGTGGGTGTTGATTATATAGCACCAGCATGAAGGAATTGTTGTTTTATGGTTTTTTGTTTGTTTTGTTTTTTGATAATGGAACTCTTACATATCTTAGGGTCTTGATTACATTACTCCTTGTGTTTTTCAAAAATCAGAACTATATACACCAACATTAAATTCATTGTAAATTAAAAAATATAACTCATTCAAATTCTATTGTTGCCCATTAAAATATTTTGAAAAGGGGAAAGATCCCACTCTTTCATTGGTAATACTTAAAATTCCTACTCTTTGATCCCCAGTTACTTTAGGAAGTTGGGTAATATGTCATACAACACAGTAAAAAGGAAACCCCAAAGTGAATTCTTTTACTATCACCTTTCCACATTTTTCTTGACTAAATGTAACTCTTTCTTTTCCTCTCCTTTGGAAATGAATCATAGTGTGAATTTCCTGTTCTTTTGGAGTATGTGTCTTAAATTTGGCACTTCACCTATACTTTCCTCTTTTTTTCCCCACTTTGCCTTTTCCCCCTGATTGTTTCCATATATCCATACCCTCTTCTCTTTATCCCACTCTCTTACTTAGAAATCAATCTAGGCCCTGTGCTGGGGTTCTGGGAGATTAGTTAAGGTATGCTTTCATATGGAACTCTGTCTTGGAGGGCAGAAGGATGATACATTAACAAATAATGGTGTACAGTAGTGTCATTGAGTCATAATATAAGTATTAATGGGCATGATGTAGCACAAAAGAATAATGTATTAGTTCTTCTTGGACAGGCCAGGGGAAGACTTTATACAGGAAAGAAGTATAAAAGTGGCTCAAATTAAAATTTAATTCTTTAAGATATCATCTGTGACTTTGATTATAGACTATAGTCTAGACTGAACTGTTTAGACAGTTTAAGAAAAATATGAAATTGAGTAGTAAAGTGGTCAGAAACAGTCTTGTAAACTTCAGCTAGATGATGTGGGGATGCAAGATAGTGAATTTTGTAAAGATTATATGGAATATAACTGACTAAAATGAAAAAGCCTCTAAATATCATAGAGGACTACAGACTATCAAGTAGTAAGGTACTACTTATTAAAGAAAACAATGATCAAATATAATGAGACACTGTGTCAAATTTCATGTGAATTAATCTGCTAATTGTACTTACTAACACTGGGCCTACTGACTCACATTCAATTTAGATTTTGCCTTGATTCTGAATATTATTTTCTGGTTGCACTTGTGTACAGTGGACCCCTCTTTGCTTTTTAGATTACTGTGTTCTAGCCTCAGTGGTCTTTTGCTTTCTCTTGACTCCAGCAGGCACATTCCTGCCATGGTGTATTATTACAGTGTTTGCTCCCTGTGTACAGAAAACACTTCTACACATCTGAATGGTTAACTCCCTTATCCATTTCAAAATTTCTCTTTGAGGCCTAAACCCTTCCACCATATTTTAAATTCTAATTCACTTCCCTTCCTTACAACCCCACACTCTCTTGACCTGCTTTTCCTGCACTATCTTTTTTAAGTCTTAATTTCTAACATATTATGTGACTTAGTTTTTATGTTTATTGTGTATTATCTGTCTTTACCTCCACTAAAATGTAAGCCTTATCAGGGCTAAGATCTTTGTTTTGTTCACTGATGTATCCCAAATCTCTAGTGCCTGGGATATGATAGGCACTCAGTGAATATATGTTGGAAAACAGAATCCTTGATGTAAGAATAATCATCTCTGGGTTTTTCTCCTAATAGCATCTGGATTCAGATTCTTAAATAAGTTAGAAGCCTGTGACTTGATGTTTTAGAATTTCTCCAATACAGTTGAATTGTTAGGACACTTAGCATTGCTCAGGAACACTGGCTTGAACCTCAAAGCTCTTCCTGACTTAGATGATAAATAGTTACCTCCCCATGAGGCCACCTTTTGAAGTATCATATAAACACTATTAGAAACAATGGATAAATATAAACCTGTTCATTTGGCTTTTGAATTTTCTTTGTTCATTTTGAAGGTCTTCCAACTTTTGATTCTTGGCTTGAACACAAAATGAGACTGGAATTGTTTCTGTAGTAACATAGGAACGCAACTCACCCAATAAAAACCCATATACTTAAGCCAAAACATGATACAGGAGATAAGAAAGTGCCCCTAAAGGTTAGCAGAATTTGGCTTTTAGACAATGGACAAGACCATTCTGAGAAACACCCTTTTAAGTTATGCACTTGGAAATTTAAGAAAGCTTCAGATTTTGTATCTCAGAAAATCATAATATTCAAGTAATTCTGAAACACAGTACATAGCACAGTATATTTGATTCATTAAATTGCATAGGAAATAAAATTAACCCCTATATAATATAGTACATTTAAGTTTCAGTAAATAATAAACACATAGAATCTGAAGACAAAAAGCCTTATGGAAAGTATGATGGAAAAAATTACTAACTGAAAAAATTTAAGTGTTACTCAAATCTCTGTATTTTCAGTTACAATTCTACTCCTATACTTTATTTACTATTAAGTTTGTAGCCATGATTATTTCTTGTTTTTCTGATGCCTTTTGAAAAGCTACTTCCTCCATGTATTCCATAACTGTCATATAGACTGTTTGACTTGACTTTTTAACTTAACCTTTTTCTGTATATACTTTATCTTCTTGGACTGCCAATCCCTTTTTGCCTTTCCTCTTCTCTCTACTCCTCCTAAAAGTGACAAGAGATTCAAATTTAAAGCCGTAGAAAGTATTGATAAAATCTTCCAGATAGCCCATATGTAAATTGCAGCTGGCATACCTATCACATATATTATACATCTATTTGCATTTGAATGTATATATTTGTATTTCCTTTGCTATGATCTATATTTTGCCCTTCGTATATTGTAGGCATCTTTTCATGGCCATATGGTATTTTCCATTTAAAAATTTTTTATAGATTTAAGTGAGATTAAATGGATCCTAAACTCATCATTTTAACCATCTTAAAATGTGTAATTCAGTGATTTTTAGTATATTCAAATTATTGTGCAACTACCACTACTGCCTAGTTCCAAAACATTTTCATCTCTGTAAAAAGAAACTCTGTACCCATTGTATGGTCACTTCTTTTCTTGCCACCATCCTCCCCTGGCAATCACTAATTTACTTTCAGGGTTTTGGGTGTTTTGTTTTGTTTTTGGATTTACTTATTCTGGACATTTCGTGTAAATGAAATCATAAAATACATGACCTTCTTTGTTTGGCTTCTTTCACTTAGCATTAAGTTTTCAAGGTTCATCCATGTTGTAGTGTGTACCAGTAGTTCATTCACCCGTTTATGTCTATCCATTATATGGATATAACACCTTTAGTGTATCTATTTAAGGGACATTAGATAATGTCCTTTGCTTGGCTTCTTTCACTTAGCATTAAGTTATATCATGTACAAGGCTTTGTTTGAAGAAATGTTTTCTATTTTCTTGAGTATATTTCCATTTCATGTTTAATAAGTGCATAATATTCTGTTACATGAATTAACCAATAATTAATTTCTTATTTATTTTTTCTCCAATTTTCCCTTTCATAAACATGCTCTTCTATCCCTGAACATTTATTTTTATGTAGTTTTCTGATTTCTTTAAAATTATTTCCTGTTAATGGTAGTAACTAATAAATTCTTAGAGTTACAATTATAGAAATCATAGGGTACATATTCTGATTTATATACAATTATTTTAATATATTTTGCTATATCGTCTACCAGAAAAGTACCAATAATAATGTATGTAATTGTTATTTTTCTCGTATCCTCATTATATTATTGTTAATATTTAAAACTTTTAGCTGATAGGGAAAAATAACTTTTTGGCCTTCTGTTAGTATGAAATACATAAAATATTCTGTTATTTTAACTTGCATTTACTTGCAAATGAGATTGCGTATATTTTCATGTTTATTACAAATCTTTTTTTGTAATTTCCTGATTATGACCTTTCCCTGTTTTGTGGGGTGAGTTTTCTTAATAACCCTAAAATAGGAAAAAAAAAAACCACCTTTTTAAATCACATGAAACTAGCTCTTATGTAGCCCACTTTGATCAATAATGGCTTTTTTTCCTCCCTGTTAGTGGTCTTTTTACAAGATTACTATTAGTATTATTTTATTTTATTCTCATTTTTCACTTGAGAGTTTATTATTTCTGTTTTGAAACATCTGAAATATTTTTCTTCTTTTGGTTTTATATAATTTGTGAATGGTTATAATTCTAATATACATAATCTCCACATACTTGGAAACTTGGCTGTATTTGGAGCCATATGATTGTAGTAGTACTCTTAATTACTATTTGCTATAAGCATTTATGAGTGAAGAGCAAGAAAAATGTTTTTAGTATTTGTATTTATTCGGAGATACAGACAAAATAGTCTTTATGTTTTACAACCAAACCAGAATTTTCAAGAGGTCATTTCAACCCCTCAATTTAAATATTTATTTATTTACAGAATGAAAGATTTACTAGTGGTTTTAAACTTTGTTATTTCTGGAGAATTTTTAGGTTTATTTTACATGAACTTCACTTCCAAAGCCCCTCAAATTAAGAATTCCAAATTTAGGTTTGCCTTCGGAATGGGAGTGCTGACTACCTAATAGAAAATATTATGAAAATACTTAAATAATATCCATTGTTGATAACATTTCCTCAGATATTTTTGTATGTCGATTTTAAATATGGAGAGGTAAAGAAATTTATAATTCTACCAGATAATACAGATTCTTGGATTTAGCAGGAATTAACGATTTCTGATGGTAGTTCATGCTTATGTGTATTTATCTGTATTTGTAGCTAGGAAATAATGGAATGTTTCCAGTTTGACCTGTTGATTTTTGTGGAATTAGCATAGAGCAGCTTATAGTACTTGTGATTATTAAGTTATATTTTGTTTAAGTAATGGAAAGTTGCTGTTTCAGTGAATTTTTTGTTACATGAATTCAGCAATAGTTTTGATCACTTTTAATACTCAAACATTTCTCATTTTTATAGAACAGGAAGGAGATTGCACAGTTTAATGGACTTTATTTTTGTGGGGCATCTTAATTTATGTCCTACAGCTTTCTGATTTTCTAATTTCAGGAGTTGTACGTTCATGTAACCTAATATTTTTATTTTATTAAAATTCTTACATGTCTTTCCTTTAAAGTCACCATGGCTTTTAAAATGTAAAATGTTTTCAAGGTTTTGATACTCAGTTTTAAAAGTTGTTGAACGACTGAACAGATGCTTTTGTTTCTAATATACCTACCATCTATAAATGTCATTAAAATTTTTTTAATGTTTATTTTTGAGAGAAAGACAGAGCATGAGCAGGAGAGAAGCAGAGAGAGAGATACAGGGAGACACAGAATCTGAAGTAGGCTCCAGGCTCTGAACTTTCAGGAAAGAACCTGATGTGGGGCTTGAACTCACAAACGGCCATATTAAGACCTGGGCTGAAGTCAAATGTTTAACTGACTGAGCCACCCTGGTGCCCCTAAATGTCACTTTAAAGCAGTCTTTTGATCACTTAAGATAAGTTTATATAATATTATAATTTAATTCAGAATCTATTAAGAAATGAAAAATTATCACATAGAAAAGAATATTGTTTCTTTGTTAACTACATTATAATGCATACTGCAATTGTAAATATTGCTTCACTGAATGATTTTTCTCTTACATATAAATACATGGTTGAAGGTTCAAAATCTCAAAGAACAAGAACTTGGAATATTATCAGTGACAGAATAAAGTATATTCTTTCTGGTACTGCCTATTTAAAAAGAAAACTTGTGAAAATTCTGAATTACTATCTGATAATTTTTAATCATTTTTTGTTATTTGTCTTACAAGTGGCAGTCAACTTGAAAATCCATCCATCTTGGATCATTTAAAAATAAAGTCATTTATCTATAACTGTATTATAAAAATATATACACAGAGATAGAGAAAATTAGAATATAGTAAAGACAAATGTTCACCTTCTGTATAGTTGTTAACACTTATCAAATTACATGTCATGGGGCCCCTGGGTGGCTTAGTCGGTTAAGCGTCCGACTTTCACTTAGGTCATGATCTCGCAGTTCGTGGGTTCGAGCCCCGCGTCAGGCTCTGTGCTGACTGCCAGCTCAGAGCCTGGAGCCTGTTTCGGAGTCTGTGACTCCTCTCTCTCTGACCCTCTCCTGCTCACGCTGTCTCTCTCTCTTTCTCTCTCCTAGAAATAAATAAAACATTAAAAAAAAAATTAAAAAAAAAAAAAAAGAAGAAAAAAAAAACAAATTACATGTCATGATAATTAATGTAGCTTAGTCATCAAAGAAATCAAATGAATAGAAAGCTAAAGTTGGAGCAAGGGCTAACATGAAAAAAATGGAAGAATAAATGTCATATTCATAAATTAGAATTCAGTCTTATCACCAAGGCAAGTTCATTTATGGTCAGTAGTAATCTTTCCTGTTTGAGGGCCAGTTTCTAAATTAATAAAAAGATTATAGTTGCATTTATTTCAGTTATTTGTTTTTGAAAGTTCAGTACTGTTTGGGTCAGAAAATATTGTCTTTAGTATGATTACATATTTTTTTTTATTGGATCCATCTCTGAGTAGACTCTTGTTTTGGCTGCAATTTCAGAAATTAACACTACTATAACCATGTATGATATGGTTATAATGGTGCATCTGAATGAATTTTGTTTTTGGACAAAAACACTTTTTGTTTATTCGGTTTATTTGGTCTTGTTGAAACTTTTTCTAAGCTACTGAATGGTAAAATACTGTTTCACTTTCTCTTAACATTAGCATATTTTATAACAAAGCGTTTTATTTCAGTTGCAAATGAGTACCTTTTCTTCAAACAGAACTCCTTGGGCCATTCTGAAATAATGTGATTTGTGGTTCACTTATTTTTTTACTCTTTTGGCAACAACTATGCTAAGAATTTAAACTTTGTATGAAAAATATTCACCCCAGTCACAGATATTTATTGCCCCTTCCTTCCTTCCTTCCTTCCTTCCTTCCTTCCTTCCTTCCTTCCTTCCTTCCTTCCTTCCTTCCTTCCTTCCTTCCTTCCTTCCTTCTTTCCTTCCTTCCTCCCTCCCTACCTCCCCCCCTTCTCTCTCTCTCTTCCTTTCCTTTCCTTCCTTCCTTTCTTTTCCTTTCCTTTCCTTCCTTTCCTCCCTCCCTCCCTCCCTTCCTCCCTTCCTTCGGCTGTCGTTTNCTCCCTTCCTCCCTTCCTTCGGCTGTCGTTTTGAATTCATAACCAACCACAAAAACCAGCTGACTGATTTTCCTCTGTCAAATATGTCTGAATTTGATGAATAGATCAGCGTGAGGTTACAGCGAACAGAGATGGGTCTAGGCAGGCTCTCCCTGGGCCTCTTCTTTCTCATCTATAAAATGAAAGAGATGTTGAAATTTGATTACAGATAATTTGGAATCTAGTGGATGGTTATTTGGTGGGATGCTTCTGGTTGTTTGTAACTGACCTAGAGTAAGATATTAAATTATGATTAAAGAAATTAAGTCCTACAAATAAGTGAAAGCATTTTAACTTTCTAAATTTTCACATGGTATTTTACAGCCAAAATTAAAACTATTTACGTAATGGGGACATAAAGGCTAACATACTAACAGCTTTGAAAAAAAACTAATCTATAAATTGTGATTTATAATAGAGTTAGTAACTATTTCTTACTTCACACCAAGGATTAAGTCATGACATAAATCGGGACATGATATATCTTATTTGATGCATTTTTTGAAATAAAATTCCTTTAAGTACTATTTTCATAGAAATTGTTTTTACTTTGATAACTTTTTTGATTATGTTAATGACTACAAATAATACACATAACTTTGTTTTCAGGGCAAAGATAATGTGGTTTAAACGTTAAGAATTGGTATTCAAACTATGTATGTCTTCTTCCTTTTATTTTCATACATTACTGACTGTGTGGGCAGTTGGTTTTGCTTGGTTTCATAAAGGGTATAAATAATTGGCAAGGCATATGGGACCATGTCCTGTTAGAGATTTCAGTGTTTGGTTATGAGAGAAGAAAAGATCATTTTGGGGGACTGCAACTTTAGAAATTTGGCTTTGGAGTTTTCCTGTGTAATTATACTAGGAATTTCCAAACAACATAGCAAGAGTTTACAGTACTTTTCCAGATGGTGGTTTTTAAACAATAATAACGTAGGAAATAAAACAGTATTTTGCATGAACTAGGCATTTATTTAACATTGCTTAAACTGACTCTCTACTTGATACCTAAATGCTGTTCTCATAATTCACAAAAGAAGAAAAAAACATACTAACTTTAACTCTTCTTAGTCCAGAAAAGCAAGAGAGCTGCTCTTTGAATTTATTTATAACTTTCAGAAAAATTACCAAGTAAAAAGTATATTTATTTTTAAAGTTAAAAACTTTATAAGCCATATAGTTTAATAGAAATTTTCCTAACCAATCTTATAAATTCTGAAGTACAAAGCTAGCAAATTCAATCAAGCTTTGTTCTTTTTGCTGTGTTATCGTTGGTGTATCATGTTTGGGAAGAATCATGGCCCTGAAACAAACAGGGAACCTATTTCTGTGACTTGCAAATCCCCTCCCTTCTCCAGTAGAATAGGATACAAGGGACCAACTTGATTTACATGCTAAGTGTATCTCCTTTCATCTTAACTGAGTTCATTTTATTTATTAGGTAAAAGTAGTGTTTACTGCATCCAGATTATGTGTAGCCATCTTATTTGGGCTATTCACTTTGCAATTGTAAACTTGATGGCAGGTTTCTGAAATATCTGTGTTGTTGTTGTTGTTGTTGTTTATTTTTTTTAAAGAGATATCCCAAAGTTGCAGATGGCTGGCTCATCTCCAAATACCTCTTCAAGGTACTCTTGCTGGTGATGTCTCCCGCCACTGAGCTGCGCGGGAGCATGGAATTGACTTACTGGGGAGGGCTGTATCAGTTAAGTGATCTTTTTTAGTACATTGCATGGGTTTTGCAAAGCTTTCTTTTTACGTTTTTGTTAATCCAGAGAGCACAAATATGCCTATGCTAATTTTTTAAATTAAAATCTTATTGTAAACCCACACAATATAATCATTTTACTTTCCTTTCTCTTGTGACCCCCTCCACATTTCTCTAAGTTCCATAGTTTTAATCACCTTTATTAATCATGTGTATCTCTAATTTACATTTTACTCTAACTCATAATGATATGATAATTATTAGTTTCCTCATTTTTGTAACTACTCTGTAATAATATTTGTATTACATGCAAAATGAGGGCTTAGGGAAGCTGTGTGATTTTTCCAGTCACTCAGTGAAACATACATGAGCAGTAACAATAACTCCTTTGCTATTCTTGAACCATTAGTGGGAATAAATTTCTTAGTTTCCTTTCTCCCAGGTAGAATGCATGCGTTTATTCACTTATTCAGAAGTTTTGAATTGAGTTCCTGCTGTCTGCAAAGCACTGCTAGGCTCTGTACTTAAGAGCTAGCCTTTTGTTATATTTTTAAATTAGAAATGAAATATATAGTCATTATTTTTAAGGATTGTAATTAAGACAAAAGATAGAAAGTAGAAAACGTCTTACTTTCTCAATCCTCATTCCCACAAGTAATCATTTTAAACAGTTTTGTTTGTTTTGTATTCTCTACATATAGCCTTAATCACTACAGAAACAAATTATGCTTGATTTCTTCGGGGCTGCACATTGATGTGTTGCTCTCTTTATGGATTTCAGCCTTAAGTACTCTAATTCTGTCTGCCAGTATTTTAAGCCTTATGTTAAAACACTGGCAGAAGAAAAAAACAAAACCTTTGTACTCAGAAAGATGGTAAAATTACTGGGATAAAAAGCTTATTAAGTCAAATGTAATTTTGGATTTTTGATGAACCTGGTCATCTTAAATTTTGTGGACAGTTAAGAATTGACTCATTTTTATGGTATAGATACATATTATTGGTATTTGTGGTAAACTTCTTACCAGTGAATAAGACATTGTCAGTAACAAAGTATAATAATTATATTTTGTAAATTAAGATTCATAGTTGCTAAATGATTTACTTAAGATGTCCTGTAAGTAACATCCAGAGCTAGCAATATAGGTATACAATTGAGTGTCCAGTCTAGACTTATATTTCCTAAGATTTGGCTTAATATGTAATTAAAGTTGTTTTTAAAGTGTTTAAATTTGATTCCTGTTTTTAGAATATATGAGCTTTTACATAGAAAATTAATTATCAATGTCATTAGTTTACTTTCAGAGCTGAGTGATCTAATAAATAGGAACCTCAGCTATTAATAGTAATTTTTTTAATGTTTATTATTGACAAGGAGAGACAGAGCATGAGCATGGGAGGGGCAGAGAGAGAGGGAGACACAGAATTCGAAGCAGGCTTCAGGCTCTGAGCTGTCAGCACAGAGCCCGACGTGGGGCTTGAACTCTCAAACTGTGAGATCATACGCTGGGCCTAAGTCAGACGCTTAACTGAGCCACCGAGGCAGACACCCCAGTGCTTTTTTTTTCTTAAAGGAAAAGATTCTGTCCCTGTGCAGAAACAGAAATTTTCTCTGTTTAGCAAAACTATAATAGAAAATAGTTTTATTTTTTGTTATATTTTTAAATAAAATATAATAGAATATATTTATAAAATATAATAATTTTATAAATTAGCAGTACGAAATTTAGGATTGCTGTTACAAAATTTAAAGTGAAAAGTTGTATATCTAAATAGTAATATATTGGCAACAATGAATCCACAAGTAACCATTTTCCATTAAGTATCTGAAAACTTTCAGAGTGGTTAATTAAAATTTGATGGGACTGTTTTTTATTGCTTGTCTAGTTGAATGGCAGTTCCAAGGTAAGAGTCTTTGATATTGTCATCTATGTGATGTATTGTAACACTAACAGGACTTATGCTTGTGGGACCTGTTTTTCATTTGCTCTTTACATAGGTAAGCACTAATACAAAGGATGGAGAAAGGAAGTCACTTAAAAGATTCATTTATATTTTATATTATCAACAGATGATGTGTCATTAGCCACTACTTAGTAGAGAACCATTTTAGAAAATTTAGTCCTTGTTCTCAGAAGGTCACATTAGAATGTGACATTATATCTTGTGAACAAGATATAAGCAAAACACAAATATATTGCATGATGTGAACAGACATCTAAGACAAAAGAGTACTTTTATTTATTTTATTTTTATTTAAAAAAAATTTTTTTTAATGTTTTATTTATTTCTAGGAGAGAGAGAGAGAGAGAGAGACAGCGTGAGCAGGGGAGGGTCAGAGAGAGAGGGAGTCACAGACTGAAATAGGCTCCAGGCTCTGAGCTGGCAGTCAGCACAGAGCCCGACGCGGGGCTCGAACCCACGAACCGCGAGATCATGACCTAAGCGAAAGTCGGACACTTAACCGACTAAGCCACCCAGGCGCCCCTATTTTTAAAATTTTTTAGAAGAGTAATTTTAGAGTAACATTAGACAGGCCATTGTTAGGGGCTGAAAATAATGCAGCTTGGTGGGAAAGATCTCACATAGTTGGCTAGTAGCACATTACCTTTTAGTCTAGAAAACTTTTCACCCTTTCTTTCTTTGCCTTAAAGTGAATTAGAGTTGGATTGATGGAATGTCAATAAGTTTGGGGACGTTTGTTAACTTTGTCATTGCTAAAAGTTAACTTCTAGGAAAACATGTAACTGAAAGCGTATTATACACTTACCAAGAGCTTTAAAAATAATTTTGTTAGTGACAGTGTATTCTCTAGAATACAATTTCTTCAAGATATAAACTAGTTGTTTTCTTGCTGTGTGATCTGCTTTTATGGTTATTTTTAAAGGAAATGAAAGTATTTGAGGAGTGATTGTTTATTCAGTAGTTATTTTTGAAGGCATGATCCACTTGTAGCTTTGTTTTTTAATTTTTTCTGTTGAATAGTGATTACGGAACATCTTTGCCATTAATCTGTGTTTAATTAAAAGTGATCTTCAAATAATATTTCAAGTAAATATTTGAACACTTCCATTATTTTAATTAAATTTAACCTTTCATAGATGCAGAATTTATTTAATTATTTAAATAAAATTCTAGGATACACAATTTACATGAGAGTTTGTTTGGAGATTCTAGCAAGGGAACGCACCTTCTCTTAATTAAAAGAGATTCTTTTGAATGTGAAAAATTCAGTGTCTTGAATTCAGAACTTCACTTTGGACATGATACACATGGAAGAAGAAGGAAGGCAGAATCAAGCCAAGTCATCCTTAAGTCTAGTTTGCTGAGTAGATAAAAGTGTTGTGAAGATACTACAGGTTATTTTTTTAAGGCCCTGCAAATTGTGATGATATGTCATTCTGTTAATTGTTTAGTTTCTCAGTTTGTAATCTGGAAAATCTTGCCATGGTCTCTTGGGTAAAAGTCTTGCAGATAGCATATCTTACCCATAGCTAGATTCCCACAGATTTAGTGTCCATTCCTTCTGTTTAACCTTAGCCTAAATTTTGTTTTTTGATATCTTTGTTTCCTCTCCTCCTAAACGGGCTTTGTTATATTCTTTTGGGACTTTTTGATAGCTTTATTTTGAAACTTCTCAAATTATTTTCTTTAGCCGTGTCAAACGTATGAGAAGGTTTAAAATAAAGTTGACACAGAAACCTTGTAATGTTCCCTTTCTTTAAGATCCCGTCTTTCTGAAAGTCTGGCTGCCATACCTCTCATTTTAAATTATGGAATGATCTTACTTAGTAGAAGCCAAACAAGATTAATTGAGACTAGAGCCATCTTGGGGAGGTGAATTTAAAATGGTATGTGAAAAGGCTGAATTAGCAAATTTTAAGAATTTTTCTAGATCCTGAGCAAGTAATGGGAAAAATTTAATTTTGCATCTCATTCTCACTTTGTTTACAGTACACAGGAGCTTGGGTCATTTAACTATTTGTATGATAGTAGCGATAACTGTAGTAATAATTGTTATCATCTGTACCGGTCTGTCTACTAATTTCTGCACACAGATAATCTCATTGAATCCATGATAACTACTTGCTGCACACAGATTATCTCATTGAATGAATCCATGAGATAACACTACTATCATATAGTATGAATGGTACTACCATTATTGGTAACTTACAGAAGAAACCCAGATTTATAGAGAAGTTAACTTATTAGCTAGAAAGTGATCTAATTCATATTCCCCTGACTCAAGAGCTCATATTCTTAACCAATAGGCATCTTGCCTTCTCTCCAAATGGCTAACAAATTGATGTTGTCTCAAAGACAAAGTATACTGATACACTGTACCAGGAACTTTTTTAACCCAAAGAACAGAGGGAGCAAAGGAAAAGTGGTGGGGAGAGATTGAGAGGAAGAAGGAAGATTTTAAGTATTCCTATAAATTTGTTTTTGTAGGTAGTAAGGTTTGATTTTTAAAGAGATATTGAGTTATAGAAATAGTTGTATAAAGATTTATAGATGCTTTTTTATTATTATGTATATAGACAAAGGTATGTTTGTCAGAATGGTTGACTTTTGTAATCCAGCATGTGGACGTCTTCTCAGATTGTCATTGAACTGTCACTATAAAAAGATACTCAGATTTTTAAAAATCATATTTTTATATATAATTAAGATGATCTCTTTTGTGTTAATTCACCAGTTGGTTTGTTTAACAAATATTTTCTGAACGCCTACTTTGAGCCAAGCATGTGTCAAATGTTAGAGACTGATTTAAAGACAGTAAGACACACTCTTTGCCTTACTGATTTTACCCCAAATATGTAAGATAATCAAGTAAACATTTATAGGGATAAATAAGCACAGGGTGCTGTGTCAACACATAGGAAGGTATTGATCCACTGTAGAGATCATACATGGGTTACAAGAAGAAAAGGACTTTAAAGTGTCCTGAATAATGAATAAGAGTTTCCTATCATGATATGTACAATTTCTATTGGTTAATTAACCATAAGAATATTATTAGAAATAGCAAGGTGATCTTTTTAAAAAATTTCCTATGCCTGGTCATGCCCTTAAAGATTTTGACTATTTAGCTTGGGGTAGAGTCCCTGCATGTGTATTTTTTAAAAAGCAGCCCAGTTACTGTGTCAAGCTTCTATGATTGGAAACCACTGAAGTACCATTTGAGATGTTGCTCCTAAGACAGTGCTTATTGACAAGAACGCTTTTGATGTTGCTAGAAACTATTACTGGGGAAAGGAAGATTTGAGATAAATAAATAATTAGGAAGCACAGACTTACAATGTAAAAAACAGAAAGATCCTTCTACATTAAGATTAAACAGCTTCCTTAGGTAAGACTAATCATTCCAGAAAAACTAAAGAAAATTAAGATGTCTCTTATATTCTGCTGAAAAATGCTCAGAGTACAAAATGGTTCCCATAGACCCACCACTCGAGAGTCCCACATAGAAACAGTAATACTGATAGGAGTTAGACACAAAAGAACATTCGCTCATGAACAGACATATAACTACCCAAATATGAAAAAATTATAATGGTAAATGTATGAAGGAATTTTCATGGGTGGCCAATAGAAGAGAACAGATGAATGCCGTTATGGCTTTCCAGAGGAGAATGATTGGGTAGATAATGAATAATCAGTGAATGCAGGATTCCAGTTCATCATGCTTACTTAGATGGTAGACCACACATTGTTTTTTTTCTTTGAAATTTCCTTGTGAAGAGGAGGAAAAAGGTTGTGTTATTATCTTTTGTTTCTCTAATTAGAGAAAGGCTTAAAATGCAGCCGGTGACATGTGAATTAATGGTTAACTAGAACCACAAGGAGGGTTTTCTGGGTACTAACAGACAGATCTAGATAGATCTAGATTGGTGTCTAGTCCCTTTTTCTTTAATTCATTTGATTTCATTGTTGAGAAAACCATGATCAAGGTCCATTAAATGAATTGCCTACAGTAGCACAACTAATTAAAGGTAGAGCCCGACTAAATTTAAGGCTGTTTGCCAATGAGATCATTACCCTTTTCACTATGGTACATTATGCTTTTATGTTTTAGAATTTTATTCTTGTATTTTGAATTTTCTAGTCTAGTTTTCTTTTATTTTGTATTGCAATTTGTCTCCTGAAGGTCAAGTAACCTGGTTTGGTTATGAAAGTCCTCGTAGCTTCTGGGACTATATCAGAGTGGCTTGCCGGAAAGTTTCACAGAATTGTATCTGCAGCATTGAAAATATGGAAAATGTCAGTTCTTCTAGAGCTAAGGTAAGACATAAATAATAATATGCAATGTATATAATCTAATCCTAAAAACTTTTGACCCAAATAGAAAATTCTGAGCTCTTTGCTAAGTGATATTTTTTCTTTGTTGGGATTAAGCACTTGACCAAGTTTGACATCTTTTGTAGGCTTGTTTTGATTTCTTTTAATTGCATGTAGTTATTTTAAAATTCTCTTGAATCTTCACTGTGGCCTTATGAATAGCAAAAAGGTTTATAGCTAGTTGTTATGAGTTTTTTTTTTTTTTATTTCTAGGAGAGGGAGAGAGAGAGACAGAGTGAGCAGGGGAGGGTCAGAGAGAGAGGGAGTCACAGACTCTGAAACAGGCTCCAGGCTCTGAGCTGGCAGTCAGCACAGAGCCCGACGCGGGGCTCAAACCCACGAACCGCGAGATCATGACCTAAGCGAAAGTCGGACGCTTAACCGACTAAGCCACCCAGGCGCCCCTATGAGTTTGGTTTTTTATGAGAAGCACAATAAAATTTTTCCTATTCTGTGAAGTTTCCACATTTTTTGAGTTACCTAACCTAGTGGCTCTCAGTGTCCTGAAGAATCCTGGAGGTCCATAATGTCAAATTTATTTTCATATAGTACCAGGGTATTATTTGC